>NW_017307264.1:610275-652914 GCF_000935625.1 Nanorana parkeri | reverse complement strand
AGGAAACCAAAACCTTCCTTCTGACACCAGCTCCGGAGCCACTTGTTAAGCTCCCTCAACTCGCGCTGTCTGTCCGGAGTGGCTCTTGGCACCGGCAGTATCTCTGAGAAAACTACCGTTTTCAGGGTATCCCCACCAGACAGCACTGCCAGGTCCTGCACCCCTTACATCTTTCTGCAGACTACACTGCAGTTAAATATAGAGCTGCAGCTAACGATTATTTTCAAAATCGATTAGTTAGCCGATTATTACGTTCGATTAATCTGTTAAATCGGATAAAAAATTAAAAAATAAAAAATACATTTTAAAAATGGCTCCAGTGATGGACTACTAGTTTGTATTGAGATTGTAGTCCATCACAGGAGCAAGCTTGGAGCGGTGGAAGTAAAAAAGAAAAAAAAAGAAAAAAAAGTGTGGTGTTGAGGAGTACAACAAATCCCAGCAAAACATTATACATACAGTGTACAATGTATTGCTGGGATTTGTATTCCTCTATAGCTGATGGTATAATATACAGCACAATGTACCATCAGCTATAGAGGAATAGAAATCCCAGCAATACATTATAGAGCACCATGTGGGAGGGAGGGAGTGCAGGCTTACCTGAGCAGTCTTCAAGCAACTTTTTTCTGAGATAGGGCCTGTCTATCGGCGGCTGTCATCCACCCACACCTGCTCCTCCCTACTTCTTCTCCCTGCGTCTCTGTGCCGATCGTGGATTTGGGTAGGCGGTGAGCGTGAGGCAGGGAGGAGGTGTGGCGTGTGGAGCGTGGATGCGGGCGGCCGGATCTGGCAGCGGGCGAGCGTGAGGTGGGGAGGAGGTGTGGCGTGCAGCTGTGAACAGGGCCAACCAATCGGAAGCCGATTAACGATGATTGAAAAAGTTGACAACTTTTTCAATCATCGATTATAATCGATTATGTCGATTAGTTGTTGCAGCCCTAGTTAAATAATACAGTTTAGCCTAGAACGGTGGTTCTCAGCCTGTGTAACCTCAGGACCCACATTTCTCCTTGATTGTTAAGTCGCAACCCAAGTCGCACTGCAATGCAATGCATGGCATTGCGGTACCACGTATTTTGGTGCGGGCGATTAAACTGTGGGCAGGAGGCACGTTTGGGGTGCCATTCAAATGAATGGCAACGCAATGCACCTCCCACACCAGAACGCGTAGTAGATGCGATTGCACTGAACTGTTCGATTAACACACTGTACTAGTGTGAACGGTCCCTCAAAAACACTGACAGACACACACAACCACAGACACAATCTCTCACACATTCACAACCACACATACACACTCCAGCCGTGATGGAACTCCATCTAATATGTGCATTGCTTGTACATCTCCTTTGCATGCCTTGTAGAGGTGCAGAGAGCCAGAATGTGACATCACTCCAGTCAAGACACCTCTACAGGACATGCGCGGGGTTCTGCAAGTAATGCCCGTATGGATGGAGCTCCCTCGTGACCCACCCCATTTTAAGCTGAATCTCGGCGCTGAGCAGCACATTTTAAATGGCTGCTTGGGGCCAGAACTAACACTGCTGCGCTAGGGGGAGGTTGAGGAGCCACTCGCCTAGAAGAGTGAAAAGACATACGGCAACCCACTGAACACTGGGTCGCGACCCACTTTTGTTGAGAACCAAGGGTCTAGGACACTCCTCACCTCATAACTGGACAATGAAGGAGCAGCACATTGATCAATCCTGTCAGGAACCTCCCACTGTTGGATAGACAGCAATGGTGCAAATAAGTAGTTCCCTACCCCATTCTAATTGCTGTTGTACAAAGGATTAAAATAGACTGAGATTAAGATAAATGCAGGTAACCATAATAATAAGGTGCAAGTTTGCCATCTGTATGTTAAAGTATATTTAATCAATTTGTTTGAACCCATAGCTAGACTAAGCTTTATTTATTTATTTATCTGTATGGTGTTCATCTCTGAAGCAAATATGTGCTCTCCCCAAGCAGGGCAAAACAAATGGTTTGCTTTAAAAGCCAGGTCCTCCAACAGAATCATCATAGCATTGCTTTGCTATCCCACTGCTCAGTTAAGCTACCGTGAGCAATAGGCATATCCATTTCTCAGGAGGTACGGAGGAGCATATGTCTCACCACAAGCGAGTGTCATTCCTTGGCTCAGTACTATCACATGGTGGCAGGAAGACAATGAGCCCTGGGTAAGCTTCAATTTAAATCTTAGGTGAGCTTACAAAAGGGCTGTTTTCACCTTCCTCCTACAGCTAAACAAAGTGGCATGGGAGTAAAAAAAAAAAAAAGCCAAGTATATGCTGCTGGGGAAATGACAAAAAAAGTGAACCCGTTGCTTTGCCCTGCACTTCATAAATAGTAACAGTTTATCTGCTATTCATCATGCTTGGCACTTTTCACAATCTAATGCAATGTATCTAAAATGTATCAAATTATAATAAAGACGTGTACCATGCCTGGCAGTATTGCTGCCATTTCCATCTTGATTAAATATTTTTGCACTACACTATTCAATTACTTCAGCAACATACTGTAGTTTTATCAAATCACATGTAAAAAAAATGTATTACAATGCACAAAACAGAAAATCATAATTCATTGTTCTCTGATACGCAGTTCTAGTTCCCAAAAGACAGAGCCCATGCTGGTATTTCAAGTCTTCCATAATAAAAAAAAACGAAACATACACATAAAAGATTACATACCTTATGCAACATTTCTGCCAGTTCTACACACAAAGCAATGGCATCCCTACTAGCAGAATAATCATTCAGTCGTGTGAACAGATACCTGTGGATACAAGTATGAAAATAAAGCACATACCAAAGTTATCTGCTTTATTGCATGTATGATTCATTCAATATTTGACATGCACAGTGATTAATCCTCAGATGATTGATAGCAATAAGGGGTTCAATCTATCACAGCATAAAGGGCAAGTTCCCAGGAAAACCTTTGGAGAATTGTCAAAAAGATTTTCAGCATACAGTACATTTTCCTAATGTTTACCATTCAGACTTTAGTTTTCGTTTTTACTTGAGCATTAGATGTTCCCTGCATCATTGTATACAGCCATGATATTTGTTTTCAGCATTTATCATAAGCTACATATTTCCCACTAATCACCACTGGTATTTCTGAGGTGTTTTGTTTAGACTTGCTTCGAAAAATCAAGAGCTAGAAATTAGAGATGCACCGATACTAATATCGGTGCCTATACCAAACATTTGGGCTCGTACTCACCCAAATGCTCCAATACCTAACCCCGATATCCGAACTTCCGGTCAGAGATAGATCTCCATCTGACCGGCAGTGCCACAAAAGGAGCATGGAGCACGGCGGGTTATGACCTGCCTCCCGGCTTCCTGATTGGTCAGGAAGCCAGGCTGCCTTGCAATAAGTGAAGCTGGCATGCCATGACCCACCGCCGCCCGTCTTCCTGATTGGTCAGGAAGCCAGGTTGCCTTGTATCAGAAAGTCGGGAGGCGGGTCATGACGTGCTGCCAAGGCTTCCCAATTGGTCAGGAAGCCAGGTTGCCTAGCAATTAATGAAGCCAGCTTCTTAGCCAATCAGGGAGCCGGGTGGCACGTCATTACCCACCTCCTGGATTCCTGATACCAGACAACCTGGCTTAGCCAGGCTGCCTCCCAGTGTTGCGAGGGAAGTGAAGCCAGTGTTCTTTCGATAGAACACTGGCTTCCCAGGCAATCAGGAAGGTTGTCAGCGGGTCATGACCTGTCGCCCGGCTTTCTGATAATCCGGGCCCACAGATGCCGGTATAGGTATTGAGTATCGGTGAGTACCAACAAAAAAAAGAAAAAAGAATATCTGTACTTGTAAAAGAAAAACCGGTATCATCCCTAATGGAAATAGTACAGTATAGCGCGAGGTCAGAGCACCCTTGCTCACACGAGACTATTGTAATTTACACAGAATGGAGCTTGGAGTTCAACAAAACTTGAAAGATATCTGCCAGGTTTGTATAATGAGAATGTATATTGAAATATTTTAAAATAAGGAATAAAAATGTCACGCCAGGCACTGACTTTAGGCAGATACCTCTCTTTGATACGAATAAAACTACTGAAGTAACAGGATTACATCAATGGAGCCTGTGAAAAATTAAATACCGTCATCTAAATAGGTTGCTACCCTCAAATGATACGGAACGGCTCCCACCAGCTCATACAAAATTTTAAGCTAGAGAGCAAGAAAACTTGCTTTTCTGTGTCTGTTTCAGTGCATATGAGACTGCCAAAGCTCATATGAGACTGCCAAATCAAAAGCTACAATGGATTCATTACAAGGCAGACAGAGGTAGTTAAATCTATGGTCAGCATAAAAAGTTTCCCAGTTAGGATGTTCATTATTTGTAACATTACATATGTTATTACCTGTTGTGTCCGTACTATCCAATATATTGGTAGTACTACAATAGCCACACACACACACACACACACGTTACAATCCGATTGAACAATCTCCTTTAGATCTACCAAGAAGTATGTAGTGCAATGACCTGCCTAATTGGATACAAACTGATTGGATGTACGAGGTAGGTCCCCATATTACACAGTTTTGGTAACTCTAAAGTTGATTTTACAGACATTGTCTGGTCAGATTGTAATGTGTGTAATGAGCCTTAGAGATCGTTTGAGCGATCACTTGTATAATATAAATAGAAACAATCCTACTAATGTAGTCAGGCACTTTAATGAATGACACTTCGATCTTAAGAATTCAAGGAATAGAGAAGGTTAAAATGCCCAGAAGATAAAGTATAGGAAAAGAGCATGCCTATTCCATCTTTACTGGGGTTCAAAGATGCCAAAATGAGACACACCTGTGAAGTTTAGGATGTAAAAGAAAACATTTCCTGAGAGAAACATGGATTTTACTAGGGATGCACCGAAATATTGGCCGCTGAAAGATATTGGCCGAAAATGGCACTTTTGGCAAAATGGCGAAAGTGCCATTTTCTGTCCGAAATAGCGGTGCATCCCTGCTTTCTCTCCTCCCCGCTGGGCACTGCTCTGTGTCCCAGCGGGGAGGAGAGAAACTGTCAAAGGAGGCCGAGCGCTGTAGGAGAAGAGAGTTGTGAGCATCCGGCGTCTCTCCTCCTTGCACCGCTCAGCCTCTTGTCACAGATAGGGAGAGCGGTGTGGGGGCGGAGAGCGGTGTGGGGGCGGAGACAGCCAGGGCTGTCACAGGAGGGCTGTCCTCCCGCACCGCTCAGCCTCCTGTGGCAGCCAATCCAGGATGGAGATCGGTGGTGTGGGCGGAGACAGCGGTCATTGCTGTCACAGGAGGCTGAGCTCTCCTCCCGCACGGCCCTGCCCAGCCTCCTGTGACAACGGTCAGGATGGAGAGCGAGGTACAAACAAAACACTCAGTGATCAGCGTTTGTAAATAATTGAGGACAGAATATGTTTATGGTTTCCTCAATTATGAATAAATGAGAAGTGATCTACATCACCTCCTGTTCATTCATGAATGAGGATCTAGTAACTCATACTATATCCACATGTTATGAATCAACAGGAACACTCAAAGGTTTCCTGTTCATTGATAACAGGGGCTGCAGAAAAACAGATTGAGGACTCTGTGTCCTCAATTTATTTTTCTGTTTTAAAAAAGGAAATATCAGGGGTCTGTTTTGACCCCTAATATTTCCCCAAAGCCACTAAAAGTAAAAAATAAAAATATTATTAATCAATGAATGGATTAAAAAAAAAATTTGATTAATCGAACACGAAAATTTTAATCATTACCAACCCTAATTATATATATATAAAAAATGTAAGTTTATAAAAAATACAATCGAAAATTTAAAAAAAAATTGAAAACGTTAGACTAAAAACATTTTCAGTTTCGGCCTGAAATTTGTTTGCATTTCGGTTTTGTTTCGGTTTTTACATTTTCATTTCGGTGCACCTCTAGATGTTACAATACTAACCTCTCAAAATGTTAGTTGCTTGGCTATTATGCTGATCTGTTTTCGTTAATACGTTCTGAGTCACAGACCCAAGTATGCAGCTTAAGCAAAGTCAAAAATCTTTGTCTGCATATTTGTTCCAAGTCAGTGACTCATAATACTGAAGCAAGAGGGTTACAACAGCAGCCAGACATCTAACATTTGCAGAAAGAAGATGGTAGTAATGGTAGAAACATGGTAAGTGCAATTTCATTTTCAGGAAAGTTTCATTTTTAAGTAAAGTTTACGGTTGTCCCTTCCCCTCTGGGTTCTGTTCCGTTATTCTATATAGGTTTATAAAAACATGTCAAAACTTTGCATTGTTTTTGTGTAGTATAATTGTTAGTTTTTCCTTACTAATAATATTATAGATCACTGGTTTACTTCTCTAAATGGTATTGAATAATATTTCAAAGTTTCAATGGTAGTAGAGCCTTGCCAATGGAAGCAGCTTTTAGAAAAACACAAATACATATTAGTAGCCGAAGTCAATTAGTGAAAGACTTGCGTTAAGGATAAAAACTTCTTTCAACATTTTATTTCTAATGAATGTTACATTCATTACATTACACACACACACACACGGTGAGCTACCTGTTAAGCCAGGAGAAGAGTCCCCTTGCTGCAGCCACAATATCTATGATGGAGGCAAGCTGTTTGTGAGTAGGTGACAGAGCAGAGGACTGAGAGCCTGATGAGGTCTTCTTCAGGGTAATGATGTGTGAACATAACGTTTGAGCAACTCTATTCAGCTTATCTGTAAGTGAGCGAAGGCTTTCTCTGTGCAAGTCGTAGTGCTAGAAGGAGCGAATAAAAGTACAATCAATAGTTATTATTACTACATAGGATTTATATAGCGCCAACAGTTTGCGCAGCGCTTTACAATATAAGACATTACAATCACAATACAAATCAAGACAAGATGGTAAGGAGGGCCCTGCCCCTGAGGGCTTACTATCTAAAAGGGAGGGAGAAATGATACATAAGGAGGGAGCTGTGTGGGGATGAATTATTTGAGAATGTGAAGGTTCAGTGGTTAGGTTGAGGTGGGATAGGCTTCCCTGAAGAGATGAGTCTTTAGGGAACGCCTAAAAGGCAGTCAAGGTGGGAGATAGACGGACAGGTTGGGGTAAAGAGTTCCAGAGGATGGGAGAGAATAGTTGAAAAAAACCTTTACAGTTTACAAGTTTAGAATCAACTAAATGATGGCTCTAGAATTGTTCCTCTCATTCCAGCGTGCACAGTGAAACCCAATATGTGTTGCGCAATCTTTGGTTTTTTTTTATAAAGGAGAACTATGAGTGGAGTGATTTACACTCATCCCCATAGTTAGAGCTGACTGACAATGAAACTGTCACACATCGGCTGTACTGATCAGGCAGTGAGCGAACATATACCGTCACTCGTTCACTTCCCGATCATCTCCCTGCAGGGATTCCCCCTTGCCCGATCCTCCAGCACTGACTGGAGGAATGGACCGGGCAGAGGGCAGGCACAGCTGGCTCTGCCTCTAGATTGGCAGAGCCCACTGTTAAACAGCCAACTGGGTGGATCTTGACAGCATTGTCTGGATCCGTCCCAGCTGTGGCGCTCTCAGGATATAGCGGGCAGTAGCCCGCTATATACTGAGCTTTGGGTCATGGGAGGTGGTTAGTATATGTCCTCCCGTGACCCTAAAGAGAACTATGGGATAAAAAGGTTACCTCATAGTTCTCTTAACTACACGTTGGCATTTTTTGTATTTCATTATTTATATTTTGGTTCTTTTTCTAATTCTTTTAATCTTTTAAATACTGATGAAATGATTTCACAGCTGGGTCTTCGCATATACTTAAAGTTTATGTAAACCCTAACAATGAACTATTGTTTGCTCCTTTTTGGTTTCTGAAATACACCATTGAAAGCATTTTGTTATATCCAATCAATAAGAGCAAAAAAGACCTGTCAATCATGTCAGGAATTTAGTAGTGTCCTGTGCATACAGTGGCTATAGAAAAGAATCGCCCCCCTTTAAAATAATCACAATTTGTTGCTTTGCAGCCTGAAATGAAGACAGACACAGTTTGTTTTATCCAGCTGTATTTACTCTGTGCAACTTATAACATCCAAGTGAAAGCTATAAGGGCCTGTTCACATGAGTTTCAGGTCCTGATCAGGTGCGGATCAGCAGACGCAGTGCTATGTGTTTTGCCGCGTTTTTGGTGCGCTCCAGTAAACCAAAAAAATTTTTTTTGCTGGAGTGGGGCTGTCAGTATGTTAGCTGCAGTGCAGTGCGTTTGACGCGTTTTGTGTTTCCGGACAGTACAAAATGTGACATGCAGTATTTTTCTGTCGTAACCTGAATGGACTGCGCACGTGAGAACTGAAGCCCATAAAACACATAGGGATACATTTTTAGTGCAGGAGTGTACGGATCAGGTCAGCACAGAAAACGGACGTCGTGTGAACAGGCCCTAACACCCACGTCAGAAAAAAAAATCAAAAACAGAATCACTGGGTTGGAAAAAGGATCACCCCCTCCTAAAAATGACTGGTAAACTCAAATCAGGTATAGGTAATCACCTTCTCAATGGCACACAAAGCCATTTGACTATTAACTGTGATCAGCTGTGGTCATTTTGATTAGTTCAGCATGAAAAGAGCTTTCCTGGAGCATTTCAGTCCCTGGTAGTGCATCTGAAACAATCAACTATAGGTGGCAACGCCCCATCATAAGATCTCCGGGATAAAGTTGTGGACAGACACAAGACAGGACATGGATACAAACAATTTCAAAGGCTTTATCAATGCATAGAAGCACAGTGAAGTCTATTATTAAGGTCACAAATTGCACCTTCACCTGTGTAGGCAAAAATCCTTGCACAATCCTTTAACCCCTTCGTGACTGACGACCTACAGTGTACGTCGCCAGCATCGGGGCTGTTTAAACAGACTCCCGGCGACTTTTGCCGCCGGGACTCTGTTTAAACTGTTGACATCCGCGGTGTTAAACCCCCCTTCCCATCCAGGCCATTTTTCAGTATTCAGCGCTGCGGTACTTTGACTGACATTTATTCCGTCATGCAGCGCTGTACTGAAATGAATTTTATACCCTTTTTTGGGGACAGATAGAGCTTTCTTTTGGTGGTATTTATTCACCACTGGGGGTTTTATTTTTTTTACTATATTAAGGAAAAATCACCGAAATTAAAAAAAAAAAATCATAATACTGAAGCAAGAGGGTTACAACAGCAGCCAGACATCTAACATTTGCAGAAAGAAGATGGTAGTAATGGTAGAAACATGGTAAGTGCAATTTCATTTTCAGGAAAGTTTCATTTTTAAGTAAAGTTTACGGTTGTCCCTTCCCCTCTGGGTTCTGTTCCGTTATTCTATATAGGTTTATAAAAACATGTCAAAACTTTGCATTGTTTTTGTGTAGTATAATTGTTAGTTTTTCCTTACTAATAATATTATAGATCACTGGTTTACTTCTCTAAATGGTATTGAATAATATTTCAAAGTTTCAATGGTAGTAGAGCCTTGCCAATGGAAGCAGCTTTTAGAAAAACACAAATACATATTAGTAGCCGAAGTCAATTAGTGAAAGACTTGCGTTAAGGATAAAAACTTCTTTCAACATTTTATTTCTAATGAATGTTACATTCATTACATTACACACACACACACACGGTGAGCTACCTGTTAAGCCAGGAGAAGAGTCCCCTTGCTGCAGCCACAATATCTATGATGGAGGCAAGCTGTTTGTGAGTAGGTGACAGAGCAGAGGACTGAGAGCCTGATGAGGTCTTCTTCAGGGTAATGATGTGTGAACATAACGTTTGAGCAACTCTATTCAGCTTATCTGTAAGTGAGCGAAGGCTTTCTCTGTGCAAGTCGTAGTGCTAGAAGGAGCGAATAAAAGTACAATCAATAGTTATTATTACTACATAGGATTTATATAGCGCCAACAGTTTGCGCAGCGCTTTACAATATAAGACATTACAATCACAATACAAATCAAGACAAGATGGTAAGGAGGGCCCTGCCCCTGAGGGCTTACTATCTAAAAGGGAGGGAGAAATGATACATAAGGAGGGAGCTGTGTGGGGATGAATTATTTGAGAATGTGAAGGTTCAGTGGTTAGGTTGAGGTGGGATAGGCTTCCCTGAAGAGATGAGTCTTTAGGGAACGCCTAAAAGGCAGTCAAGGTGGGAGATAGACGGACAGGTTGGGGTAAAGAGTTCCAGAGGATGGGAGAGAATAGTTGAAAAAAACCTTTACAGTTTACAAGTTTAGAATCAACTAAATGATGGCTCTAGAATTGTTCCTCTCATTCCAGCGTGCACAGTGAAACCCAATATGTGTTGCGCAATCTTTGGTTTTTTTTTATAAAGGAGAACTATGAGTGGAGTGATTTACACTCATCCCCATAGTTAGAGCTGACTGACAATGAAACTGTCACACATCGGCTGTACTGATCAGGCAGTGAGCGAACATATACCGTCACTCGTTCACTTCCCGATCATCTCCCTGCAGGGATTCCCCCTTGCCCGATCCTCCAGCACTGACTGGAGGAATGGACCGGGCAGAGGGCAGGCACAGCTGGCTCTGCCTCTAGATTGGCAGAGCCCACTGTTAAACAGCCAACTGGGTGGATCTTGACAGCATTGTCTGGATCCGTCCCAGCTGTGGCGCTCTCAGGATATAGCGGGCAGTAGCCCGCTATATACTGAGCTTTGGGTCATGGGAGGTGGTTAGTATATGTCCTCCCGTGACCCTAAAGAGAACTATGGGATAAAAAGGTTACCTCATAGTTCTCTTAACTACACGTTGGCATTTTTTGTATTTCATTATTTATATTTTGGTTCTTTTTCTAATTCTTTTAATCTTTTAAATACTGATGAAATGATTTCACAGCTGGGTCTTCGCATATACTTAAAGTTTATGTAAACCCTAACAATGAACTATTGTTTGCTCCTTTTTGGTTTCTGAAATACACCATTGAAAGCATTTTGTTATATCCAATCAATAAGAGCAAAAAAGACCTGTCAATCATGTCAGGAATTTAGTAGTGTCCTGTGCATACAGTGGCTATAGAAAAGAATCGCCCCCCTTTAAAATAATCACAATTTGTTGCTTTGCAGCCTGAAATGAAGACAGACACAGTTTGTTTTATCCAGCTGTATTTACTCTGTGCAACTTATAACATCCAAGTGAAAGCTATAAGGGCCTGTTCACATGAGTTTCAGGTCCTGATCAGGTGCGGATCAGCAGACGCAGTGCTATGTGTTTTGCCGCGTTTTTGGTGCGCTCCAGTAAACCAAAAAAATTTTTTTTGCTGGAGTGGGGCTGTCAGTATGTTAGCTGCAGTGCAGTGCGTTTGACGCGTTTTGTGTTTCCGGACAGTACAAAATGTGACATGCAGTATTTTTCTGTCGTAACCTGAATGGACTGCGCACGTGAGAACTGAAGCCCATAAAACACATAGGGATACATTTTTAGTGCAGGAGTGTACGGATCAGGTCAGCACAGAAAACGGACGTCGTGTGAACAGGCCCTAACACCCACGTCAGAAAAAAAAATCAAAAACAGAATCACTGGGTTGGAAAAAGGATCACCCCCTCCTAAAAATGACTGGTAAACTCAAATCAGGTATAGGTAATCACCTTCTCAATGGCACACAAAGCCATTTGACTATTAACTGTGATCAGCTGTGGTCATTTTGATTAGTTCAGCATGAAAAGAGCTTTCCTGGAGCATTTCAGTCCCTGGTAGTGCATCTGAAACAATCAACTATAGGTGGCAACGCCCCATCATAAGATCTCCGGGATAAAGTTGTGGACAGACACAAGACAGGACATGGATACAAACAATTTCAAAGGCTTTATCAATGCATAGAAGCACAGTGAAGTCTATTATTAAGGTCACAAATTGCACCTTCACCTGTGTAGGCAAAAATCCTTGCACAATCCTTTAACCCCTTCGTGACTGACGACCTACAGTGTACGTCGCCAGCATCGGGGCTGTTTAAACAGACTCCCGGCGACTTTTGCCGCCGGGACTCTGTTTAAACTGTTGACATCCGCGGTGTTAAACCCCCCTTCCCATCCAGGCCATTTTTCAGTATTCAGCGCTGCGGTACTTTGACTGACATTTATTCCGTCATGCAGCGCTGTACTGAAATGAATTTTATACCCTTTTTTGGGGACAGATAGAGCTTTCTTTTGGTGGTATTTATTCACCACTGGGGGTTTTATTTTTTTTCCATATTAAGGAAAAATTACCGAAATTTATAATATAACATGGGTACAAAAAATGAAAAAAAGGCCTCAGTCATGAAGGGGTTAAACACATACAGAAATATTTACACACTACATCACTCACAGAAATCCTGACAATCCACACACACACACAAACCATCGCAAACAATATACTGACATTATAAACTCAAGCAGACAATGCAATAACACTGTTGCTGTATATAGTTACATTTTATTTTGAAGTATGAAATTTGGCAAGCGGCACCCATGGGAGAAGAAAATGTGTCCAGTGGCCCCCCCAAATGAATTGAGTTTGAGACCCCTGCTTTAAACCCTTTCCTTTACCAGTGTTTACAACCAAACACTTCATATGTAGCAGCAGTTACAGTGAACAGGACATCGATGCATATCTGGAATTCCGGCTGAGTCTGTTCCACAAGAACCAGTTAGTTATTCTTCCATGGGCGTTGACATTTGCAAAGCTGTGCAGTGACATGGTAAACAAAACTATATAAAAGAGGACAATAAGGGGAATTTATAAAAACTGAAGCAGACAGAATCTGGAGCAATTACCCATGACAACCAATCAGGGTCTTTCTTTCACAGCTTAACTGGGACAGGGAAAAGCTTATCTGGCCTGTGACCTTTTATTGCCCACCAGCACAGGTGAGAGTCCCAAATCACCTCTAAACCTTTTATAGCTGTCCCTAATTAAAGGCATGCAACCAGGCATTGATCTGTTACCAGTGGACAAGTTAATATAAACACAAGCAGGTCTGGTAGGGGTGACCCCACATTCACCCAAAAGTCATCATTTGGAATTGGGCGGTGATAGTGTAAAATAAAGGTTCATCCTCCTCCTGCTTTCCCTTCCCAGCCTTGCCCTAGGGGCCGGCTCCGTGACACCCCCTAAGGGGCTAATAAAAGATGCTGCAAAGAGCTAGAAAAAAGGCGTTTTGAAACATCAAGAAGTCTTAACATCGCAGAAGAGTTCCCCTTTAATATCTGGACAGCATCTGCTGAAAGATTGCTTGAAGAAGAGCCCTTCAGACTTCTATTTCGCTTATTGAACTCTGAACTAAAACCAGGATTGTTACGTATTCACCTTTTATTTTACTGTTATATATATTTTGTCTCTTTTTATGAATATATTTTTCTGTATATTTTCTGCACCATTTTATTAAAGTACAATATTAAGAATCGTAAGCTTTTCTCTACGCTCTAAATACGAACTTAAAGTATCCTCGCCTCTGTGAAGAGCGCTACTGTATATTGAATCCTGTCATATTCCTGTCAGAGGACAGCGCTATCATAGGCATTGTTTAAGCCCTTGGTGACTGACGTACAGTGTACGTCGCCAGCATTGGGGCTGGGGCTTTTGCCGCCGGGACTCTGTTTAAACTTGTAGAGCCGACTGTCGGTCTACAGGCCCGGGAACGGCTTCCTTGGTGTCCGCGGGGAGCTGGGGAGAAGATCGACGAACTTCCGTTCATCGATCCCCTCCCCGTTCTATGGTACCGGGAGCGATGCAGATTGCATCACTTCCGGTCCCTGGGCTGTCAGTTCTGGGCTCCTGCAGCCCAGCTATAAGCTATTGAAGTGCGATCTGCACTTCAATAGCTTATTTCCAGTGTAAAGGTGACACTGGGGGTCTTTTGGACCCCCAGCATCACCTTAAAGAGTACCTGTCACCACCATCTGCTATCACATGGGGGGCTTGTAAGCACCCCTATGTGATAGCAGTCAAAGTAAAAAAAAAAAAAAAAAGTTTTTAAAATAAAAAAAAACAAATATATGTTTTACTCGTTGTAACCTCATCTTTTATATTTCATCTTAAAAATGGGTATTTTGTTGTGTTTTGGGGCATTTAATTAAATTTGTCACTAAATGTTGGGGTTTAATAAGGAGTTGCGCTAATATTGCGCAACATAAAAATTTGCAACTACCACCATTATATTGTATAGGGTCTTGGCATTCAGAAAATATATAATGTTGGGGGGTTTTAAGTAATTTTCAGGCTTAAAATGTGGAATATAACATGGGTGCAAAAAATGGAAAAAAAAGGCCTCAGTCATGAAGGGGTTAAGTGTTTTAAATTTTCACAGCACTTGCTGGGCGCGGTCCGTGTTTCCGTTAAAAAACACATGGTGGCAGCGAACATTTGTGGGTAAAGGGTAGGCTGCGGAGTTAACAAACCCTGGTGACGATCGCTCTCAGTCTGCTGGCCTGAGATTGTGTCCTACAAGCTGGAGAATCTCTGTGCAGGGTGAGGCTGAGAGTGGTATCGCCACGTCCTTGTGACGCTCAGTTCAGAACGGTTACATGGGATTGACGTACAGCGGGTTTGGGCCGGGCGTACATCACAAGTGCCACCTCCTGAATGCATTTTTTTCATTCCAAGGGGGATTTTACATTGAAGAACCACTCCAAAATCGCAGCCCAAATGCTGGCGAGTTTTGACATGCAGTTTTGAGTGATTCTACCTGGTTGGTATGCAGACCGCTATAAAAACTTGAGCTTCTAACCATTCCACCCTAACCTAAAATGTAACATGGCTCAGAAAAATCATGTGCAAACAGGAAGGCTTTTTTTTTTTTTAATGGCAGAAGGGACACACTATGGCTGATTTACTCAAGCATTTGAGAAACTTCACACAATAATCTGTCTGAATATTCACTTCAATTATTCAATCACCAGTTTACTTATTTCACCTCCATATGACTGGTTGCTTAAAGTGAACAGGAATTAACTTTTCATATTTTTAGATAACGTAATTATCCCTGGAACTCAAAGAGTGTCACAGACACGCTTTAGAATTGTGTTGTGCTGCCACATGACAAATGACAGGTTCATGTACCTGTCGGAAACAGGTCCATGAATTTATCGTATGGAGGGGGTCAGCTTCACTGAGCTCCCAGTCCTACACTGCATCCATCACACAGACCGGTTCAGTGGGAAATGAGTTGAGCTGTTGGGTGGGTTGAATCTGATGGGTGATGCAGAGGTTCTAGTTTCCAATCAGGTCTGCCTCCCCTAGATTGACAGCGGATGGCAGTTGGAGGATTCCTTAACTGCTAGCTTGCTGTCTAGCAATGTAATCCTCCCACCGCTGTCTCCCGTCAATCACAAGGAAGGAGGACCCAAAAGGGAAAACTAGTCTCTCAGCATTACCCACTGTCAAGCTATATTCTGCCCTACTTCAATGGTTGCTAGGACACTGTCGGCTGTGCAGCCACCAGTGTCCTAGCAACTAGTGACACATCCTTGGCCACATATAGGCTGAGAGATCAGCCAACAGCTGAATTTAAACAAAAGGGATGTGGATGCTGAATGACATCATTGACCAAATAGGGCCAGTCATATTTGGGTAATGAAATCAGCCAGCAATCCCAGCCCTTTGTATACATTCAGCTGCTGGCTAGCACCTAAATGGAGCCAGGGATGAGTCACTGGGACCCCGGGGGCCACTGGGGTCCTTGCAACTAACATACCCTGTGCAGGAAGCTGTCATGAACATGCAAACATGTCATGCTCTTTACTGCATCACGCCCTATGACCACCCTGGATATTGGTTTTAATTTCCTCCACATTTGGTATCTATAAACTGGCAGTAATTCTTTTTGAATTTGTCAGATTCAGGTAGTTCTTATTTGTGCCACACTAGGAACGTGACTATAATAAGAACTACCTGAATCTGTCAAACATGTCGGAACTCTAAAGCCTGGTTCACATCTAGGCGTTTTTGAGCAGATGGAAAGGCGGTTTTAAACGCCCAACACAAGAAATACCACGATTTTCAATGGCCCTTGTTCACACCTGAGCAGCAAAACGCCTGAAGGGGTACATGAGCTTTTTTTGGACGGTTTCAGCTGCCAGTCAAAACGTGCGGTTTCATGAAAGCGTGTACAAACGTGCGTCAAAATAATGTGCAAAACACGCATAAAACGTGCAAATAATCACACGCTGAACACGCGCAAAAAATATGCCGCCTAGGTGTGAACCCGGCCTCAGCAAAACTCTTAGGGCCCGTTCACACCAGATAGTGCGTTCCGGCTCACTTTTTTGTGGGGCAGGAGGGGGCGTGGCGGGCCATTGAAGCGAATGGCACCGTAGCCACACCCTCCGGCCGCAATGCGATCGGCCGCACGGGATCGCAAGACACATTATGCCTGCCGTACGGTGTGATCAAAATAGTGCAATGCGAGGCAGTGCGTTCTGGCCAGAATCGGGCCAGAACGCACTGCATCTGGTGTGAACGAAGCCTTAACAAACTAAGCTGGAGGGCTTTTTAAAGAGACAGTACCGCCAGAAAAGTGTTGCAAATGCTATACCGAATCACCTTGCATGTCTCTTCCTGCTCACAAACTTATTTACAATGTGCATGCAGAGTTTGGAGTACATTTTTGTCATGCCCAACTCCCATGAGCATGAGTTACATCAACCTGGGCTGGCCATTCGGGATGGCAGAAGATGCTGAACCCATAAGAAGACGGGGCGAGGATGTCGGCACTGGCCAGGGAACTTGCTGACATCACATCGCTGGAGACTAGGTAAGTATAGGCAACTTTAATTCCGCTTGAAATAAATTCTTTGGCTTAAGATATACTTTAAACTCTGAACTCCAAGGAAAACACAAAACTCCCCTTGCAGTAGAGCTGCCCCTGCGCAGCAAGGGTTAAATGCTCAGAAAAAGCACTTTTGCTTACCAGATCCCCCCTCCTGCTGGCTCTGAGACTGGCAGCCACAGCCTCTTCTCCCCTCCACTCCAGTGGTCACAGACCCACTGATGTCATCAAACACAATGCTGGGCTCATAGCCCCACATTATACATGAGGACACCAATGTCCACGAGCCAGAGCAGAGGGGAGATAGGCACCGACTGCCAGGGCAACAGGTAAATAAAAGTTTTTACACCGGTACCCCAGACAATAATGAGCAGTTAACCATTGCAGTTAACCCTTTCAGTGCAGGCTAGCCACTGCTGCAAGGAGGTGATGTATGTTCCCCAGAGATAGGCTTTAACTTCCATACCATAATAAAATCAGTCATCTCCTTACCAAGGCACACAACTGCTCCACAGCCTCCAGTATGATCTCCTGATGGCCAATGCTCTTCACCCCCAAAGAATCCAGATGTTGAGGGGAAAGGTCCAGCAGGTCCTGCCCTGTTATGTCCCATTGCTGAAAGGAATACTGCTGAACTGACGGGTCCAGGCCTAAAAACAATAGACACGTATGGTATATTAATCATAGAGAGGACGTGGCTTATTAAAGACACTTCTAGGAGTACAGTCCCGCTGATATTAGTCCAATGCCGGTGACCCCACCCTACTACACACAGCCACATCGCCTCCCTCGCAGTTCACTTTGTCTTCCCAGTTCAGTCAGTGTCCCACAGGTGTACACACTGCCCTTCCTCCGCTCCCCCGTCACTCTCACCCTGTAAATAAGCCCGCACGGTACCCGGGCTCCAAGAAGATATGAGCTCCATTCCTGCACTTCCTGGCGGCCCAACCTGGTGACGTCACCCAGGTAAGTTTCTGCAACTTCGTGTAGTGGTAGGATCGGCTTTCAGTCTCGGGGGGAGGAGCTCGCATGGCCACGCCCGTCCCATTGATCTCTGTTACCGAGCTACTTTCTATCGGCATGGGGACAAGTCCTGCGAGCTGGGTGTATACACGTGTGTGTGCAATACACCGATATCCCTTTACAGTACCGTCAGGCTTGCACTGTGCGCGATGGAAAGCATGTTCCCTTCCTTGTGGAAAAAGGACATGATCTGGAGCAGAGATTTTCCAGCCTGCTGAAACATCTGTGGGTAATCATACACCTTACAATCTGACCTGCAATCAACTTTAGGTTTACCAGAGCTGCAATATCAGGACCTACATAATCTATCCAATCCATTTGTATCCAATCAGGCAGTCCCTTGCACTGCATGGTAGATCTAAAGATTGTACAATAGACATATAAGCCAGCAAAAAAAATTGGTTCATTTCAGATTTTTCGTTATTTCGGGTGCGAAAGTCAATTTGTTTTGGGATTAGGGTGAACCTGAAATTTTTGTTAATTTTGGATGCATTAGATAATTACGAACGAATTTGTGACATTAGAAAAAAAAAAAGTGTCATTTTACTTTTTAATTTTTGACAAGCCACAGAAACAAGGTCCCGTCCCCCCAATTCATACCAGACCCTTCTGGTCCGGTAGGAATTTTAGGTGGGACCCTAACGCCCAAAAAACCACAGTGAAGTCCCCCTTAAAACCCCTTACCAGACCCTTGATTCCAGCAGCGGCCTGGCAGAGCAGGAAAGGGGGGGGACGAGCGTGCACCCCCCCCCCCCCCCCCCCCCCCGCTCCCCCTCATATACACTTTACAACCATTGCAATACCTTTAGTCTTGCGATGGTTGTAAAGTAATTAAAAAAGGGGCGGGCTTGCGATGACCGCAATGCTGAACGGGCAGTGCACACCAGCCCGTTCGGCATTTGTCTCCCGAGCATGCCACAAACCAGCCGAAAATTGTAAGATTTTCGGCTGGTTTTCGAACATGCTCCTTAGACAAAAGACGTGCGACCGTACAGTGAAAACGGTCGCACGCCTTCCATACACTTTGCGATTATCGTAACAAGAGCAATATGTGTCCCACTGCAACACACAGCCCAATTCTACATTACCGTGCTGTAAATTGCCTTTTCCACACCATCGTATTCTGTATGCTTTTGCTGTACATCCCCTATTCCAGACTGCCTCATTCTGCAAGTCTTGTTGTACATTCCCTATTGCCCATTTTTTTTTTTTTAACAGGTAAACCATATTGCCCATTTTTGTTAAGCCAGGTGTTCCTGGCAGGACCACTCAGAGCTCAAATTCGTCCACAAAATTCCAGAAGCATATGACCAGCTTATGTTCATTGACTCATACATTTGCATCAGTACAATATTTCAGCACACAGGTTCAAATATATTTTTGCCCAGGGCCTCATTTTGTCAAACTCGGTTCTGCTAGGCACAGTAATTGCTCTGCTAATTTTCAGGAGAAATTCAAGACAAAAAGGTAGCTGTTTCTGAGTTCTGATAAGGCTTAATTAATATTTTTAGTTTAGGTTCACTTTAATCTGTAAATATGTACAAAAGTTGAGTGAGACAAGCTGTTCACTTTGCAATCTAATATACAGTATAAATATAATATAGAATTGTAACTTCACTAGTAAATTATCCCCCTACCCTTTAAAGCAGTTTAGTGAAGCTTCCGTTTAAAAGGTAGCTCCTCTCATCACTATACGCTCAGAGATAGTTTGAAATACTGTAAGTCTGCCAATAAATACACCAAAATGTTTTTTAGTATATAACATTTGTATTCAGATTTTACAAACAAGATAGAGAAACATAACAAGACTTCAAGGTACATTAAAGAGAAAGCACATCATATACTGTAAGTGTATCTAGGATATTTAACACCATTGATTCCGGTCAGTATCAAATTTGCAATAATGAAACATATAAGCATAGGCAATAAAGGAAAGGAGGAAGAGCAAGAACAAGATGAAGGAAAAGAGAAGAAGGAAAAAAAGAAAAGAAGAAGGGAGTCCCATCCAATTACCTCACAAACAGCACAAACACATCCTGGTCTTGTGACATAGTTCCAAATACTTAGCAGAAGTCTTAAAGATGACCCAACACACC
Source organism: Nanorana parkeri (assembly GCF_000935625.1). NCBI lineage: Eukaryota > Metazoa > Chordata > Amphibia > Anura > Dicroglossidae > Nanorana > Nanorana parkeri. The sequence continues at coordinate 633,015 of NW_017307264.1, read as the reverse complement.
CAGACATTTATATGTAGATGAGGTTTACCTCTGGTGCTAAAAATCAGATTTTCCATTAGACAAATGTTATCAATCCTCTGAAACGCAAGGATACAATGGAGGGCAATGTGTTTTGCGCCAGAATAGAGGAATCAATGATTTTGCATTCGTATGTGGGAGGTAATGGATTTTTTTTTTTATAAGGGCCTATTGGTTCGTCTGTACAGTAGAACAAGAAGGTCCAGGGATCAAACTTAGCCCTGAATCCTCTTTATATAATGAATGATCATATGCCAAAAGGGTTGAATTACAGGACAAGTCCACCATATAGGTGCATGTGTCCCCAACGGACCACAACCCCTCCAACAAAAGGGAGAGTTTTTTCGGCATTAATAGAGTGTAATTTTACAGAGGTCTGATGCCAACAGGTCAGCAGTTTATAGTTAATTTCCTCCATTGCATTAGCAAGAGAGGAGACATGAGCATGATGAAAAACCATACGTTTTTGTGTCTCAGAGATACAGTGGTTTGTATTTTGAATAGGAAGCGTGGCTAGGCATCTTCCTGTGGGTAACAAAATGTTTTTTTTAATAGGTCAGCACCAAGATACATAAGCTGTTGAGCTTTTCTGGGAGAGCTGCTGAACAAAGCAACAATCAACAGCTTATCCTGTCAGATCTATCATAGATCTTTGTGGCAATTCAAAATTACAGAAGTGGGCTTTGACTGCAACAAATGTAGCTCATGATTTTTGTATGTTGCAAGCAATTAATTATTATACTCGTAAGAAGATTTATGAAAAGGCTGTCTGTATTTATCATATGTTTAGCGTTCATAACCACGGAGCCCTTTCATATTCTTGCTAGTAGTAGACTGATAGAGTTGGACCGGAAGATAATGAGGAAAGACTTACAATGTAATCCAATGTTGCAGAAAAAATAACTCACATTTTGATTATTTATCCATGAGTCATAAAAAACCTAAACCTGCACAAGTAGATATTCAACCATGTGCCTTCTGTAGTACATATTTCGGAAAACAGGGCCCGCTCTAATCACAGGACTGAATCCTTGAGGGCTTGTTCACACCGAAAGCGTGTGCGTTCCAGAGCGGTAGTAAACAAAATTATTTTCTATGCAATCTATAGACATAAGATGTGACAAAACTAAATACTTCCCTTTTTTACTATCTTGACCCATGTTAGTTTCAAAACGTGTTCCTGTTGAAAAAAAATCCCTATAATTTCTCTTAAGCATAATGACACAAACATTTTCTTTCTATTGCAAAGCACAACAAAGTTATGTACAAAAAAAACTAAAGGCTTTTTTCTTTTTTTGTATAATGCTTCAGTAAGGCGTTAAAGGAGAACTATGGGGTTAAGTCTTTTCCCCATAGTTCTCCTTAGGGTAACGGGAGGACACAAACTAGCTGATTAGGGCTAACTCATGGCTTAAATAGGAACACCGTTTTTTGTTTTTTTACTCACAAGCTTGTTTTAACTGACATATCAAGTTCAAAAGGTTATCCCTTTGATCTGCTATGAATGCACTAGAGAAGTTACAATAAAGCAATCATACATTGCTTCACCATAACTCTTCTTGACACTGCATACTGCAGACACCATTCTGTGAGTGTCAATTAGTATACATAGGAACCAAAAATGACCGCTGGGAATTGCTGATAAATGGGACCAGAAAGCTACAGGGGAGGAGGAGGGACTGGGTGCATGATACCCAAGGCCAAAGTGTTTAAAGGAGAACTATGAAATGAGTGATTTCCACTCACCTCATAGTTCTAGCCGACCTGTGACAATTTTGAAACGCACTGACACTGTGAATGGTGCTGATGTCACTGTGACTGGCACTGATGACACTGAAACGCACTGACACTGAATCGTGCTGATGACACCGACTGACTTATGAATCACACTGATAAGACTGTGAATGTACTGTGTAACAGTGTATCAGAGTATATCAGTGTGTATCACTTTAAATTCTTACTTTGGCTGATCTTTGAAGTTCTCTCTCTCCTCTCTCTCACAACCCAATGGTGTGTGAGAGAGGAGCTAGAGACAAGGCTGCAAACTGCAGCCTCTGTTTACATTTGTGACAGCTGTGATTTGTCACAGCTAGATCGCAAGGTATAGAGCCGATTTTACTGGCTCTATACCTTGTTATAGAAACAGCACTGTCCAATGGACAGTGCGGGCACAGTTGCCGGGCCGTGATCGCGCTGGGAGCGCGCCTGATCGGGGGGCGGGGCAGGACGTCTGAAGACGCCCGCACAGATCCAGGAAGTTCCCGGCGGACGTTTTTTTACAACGGCCGGCCGGGAAGTGGTTAAGGGTTGTTCACACCATATACAGCGCATTCCAGTGCAGTTACCTGCTAGAACGCACTGTATAGCATAGTAAACTCCCCCCTGCTTTCTGGGGTGGGAGAGGGCATGGTGGTGCATTGAAGTCAATGGCACCGCAACCATGACCCAATACCCCTGCAGTGCGATCGTCCGCACCAGAACACGGGCACGACTTGCACCTGCGCTCTAACATCCCGAACACATTAACGGGACATTGCTACCCCTGCACTGCAAGGGTTACCTGCTTGCTATTAGTGATCGCCGAACACACGAACTATCGGGTGTTCGGCTGGCTGTTCGCCGGCCGAGCGCCCCATAAGGCAATGCGCCTTCTGAAGCCATAGTTTGGCTAAAGCCTTGCACCTGACCACAGGTCAGGTGCAAGACTTTGCCTAATCAGGGCACAGAGAACTGTGAGAGCCATGATTGGACAAAGTCATGATGACTCTGCCCAATCATGGCTCACCTGTTACAACTGTAAACAGTTGGTCGGAGCTAGCTGTCACTGCCCAATTGTTTATAAGTTGCCGGCATCTGTCAAAATGCTATTCTGCAGCGGGTGTTTCATCGCAGCGGTCGGGATGGCGGTCGTTGTTTTTTTCTTTTGTCGAGTCTTCTTGTTCAGATAGCCAAAATATGTGCCTTAGACATAGCATAACGTCAAGATACAGAACAAATATGGAGATCAACGCACACCTGAGAAATGAGAAAGTTCTGAATCCTATATATGTGACTTTTATATGAATGTAAATGTATGACACAAATGGCACTGCTTTATTGCTACACCTTTGGTAAAACAAAACCTGCCGCCAGTCTGAGATTCAAGGTTCAGAGTCAAATATTTGCAGAAACGAGTCGCCAGTTCCATGTGCAGCAAGGGACAGAGCCATAAATGTTTGTTATGACCTTGAAGGAGCACCATGTCTTCTTTACTGTATAGTGAGCAAGCTATATATACATTTATATACATGTACTCCTCCCTTTGCATTCCTAGGTTGGAAGGCTGCTAAGAGAAGGGCTGTCAAACACAGTACTGACATGAAGGCATTTCAGCATAGCTGTGTGTATACACTCCAACCTGTCATCTCACAGCCCTAAATACCCCCAAGCCACACAGCAACATATATTACAGGCATAACATTCACAACTGCTTATCAGTGCTCTGTGGTTCTCCAAGCAGTCGGAGTTCTATTGTGCCCTGGATCACGGTGAGTTTGTAATCAAGCTAGTAACTAACTTTTGCAGTGCTTTTACAATATTAAAATGAATGTACTTTACTGAGCTTGCATTTTTACTTTTAACACTTTAGTGAATTACACTATAATTCATTTTAGCAATGTCACTTTTAGATATACTAACCTCTGACTCTGTTCTCTATCATGCACCTCGAATGCTAAAACACGGGCATAGTTAGTTGGTATTATACTAGATGTAGCTTTAGCAGTCAAAGTCACATGACCTAACCTTCCTATTAGATAACTCTATGCTCTGCTGCTACACTCACCTACACTTCCTGTTAGGAGATCTGTGTCCTCAGCAAAGGGACTTTTTCCAATACTATTATATTATTAAACTTAGATCAATATTGTTCTGCTGTTTTCAATTGTGTTGCAATATTTACAAAGCTGAGCTGATTTACCAGGAATTTGTACATGAATGTGTGTGTATATGGGACGTTAAAATACATTAGTAACAAGAGTAGCCACTTTAAGAGTGCATTTAACAATTCATTAAGGATTTTTTTAGATTAATGTTTATTTTAGGATTTATAAGCAACATTCACAGTAGGTGCAATTAGATGCGTTTATATGCGTTTAAAATGGGTTTTCTACAAAGTCCATAGGATGTCCTGCCGCACTCCTTACCAAAGAACCCCTGAAGGTGGGTGCTGTAGTGATAACGGATGGCACCGCAGGCATCAAACATGAAACAGAATGTCACCAGCACACCAAACAATGCGGTCAAGTGTTCATCCTTTATTGACGCATATTGTCACATTGAAACAATGAAGTGGGACCCTGCGCGGTCCCGAAACCTTGTTTCAATGTGACAATATGCGTCAATAAAGGATGAACACTTGACAACATTGTTTGGTGTGCTGGTGACATTATGTTTTACGTAAAATGTTTTTCTAAATGCATATATACTATAGATGAATCTAATGATTTCCGTGTTTAGAAAAAGTAGAATTCAGGTGCGTCCAGGAATTGATTTGAACTTCTAAATGCATACATTTTAGTTCATGTATTCTTTTACAAAAGGAAATAGTATAGAATAGTTGTAGCTTCTGAACATAACCATTTGATATGCATTAACAGGAATAGAATATGGGAAGATGCATGCCTCCTACTGACTGTCAAAATCTGGTAAAGCGCATCTAAAAGCTTTACCTATGTTACAATAGCCAATGGGTTCTCTGTCTCTGGACGCCTGGCAGTGAGTTAGCTTTCTAGTCTAATTCTATATAATATAATGTTGTAATATCTGATGTGTAAAAAAGATAAAGACATTCAGATGTAAACTCTACAGCGTTATGGACAATTAAAGGTGTCCTCCTATGTAACTAAATATAATTTTTCTGCATGATCTTTGGTGACAGTTAGTGCAGATGACCATACAGCTAGCATCCTCACAGTTTAGTTATATCTGGTCTTATGATCCAGTGCAGAGAATTATCAAAGTGACTCACAAAATTGAAATAACATAAACTGCTATTATCTATTAAGTGCAGGCACCCAGAGGTGGCTAAGCATACCGCCAGTAGCCTCTAGGCCCCACTGCTACGTCTCAGTCCCGGGCTCTTCTAATTAGTAAAGCTCCAAAACTTCCTGATTATTGACGCTTGTCTCCCAAACTTTCCTAATGGCCCATCATTATGATTGGCTGGCTTCCTAGATACAAACAATGTGCATGAGACAGGAAGGGTGAGCTAAACTTCAACACTACTGGGAGAGTTGAAGTTTTTACTATGAGAATGGCCTGGGAATTGGGCAGAATCACTGGTTGGGTATCCAGCTTTAGACACTGATGGTTGTACATATGACTTTTTTTTTTTTAAACAAAAAGTCTAACATTTTTAGGCTTATTATGTAAGACAAAAAAGCAATGTGTAAACTTCAGTTACCTAGAGCAATCAATCAAAATTAATATTTTACTGATTTAATTAATGTAACAGAAATGTTATAGGTTGCTATAAGTTACCATACGTTACACTTAATCATTGCTGCTTGCACTGCTTTATGCATCTTAGTGTACAGCATTTATTATTTAATACCTGATATAATAAAATCTCAGAAAAATATATGAAATCTAACATTAGTTAATAATGTTTTTAGATGTCAGTTGTATATAATGTTTTGTCTATTTAGGTTAAAATGACAGGTATGCCTTCCACTGCAAGCACAATATGATTACTCTTGACTGCCTTGACATGAATGTCTAGATTAATTAACACCTTTTCCTCTGATCTCATCAATATTTATAGTCAGGGCTGGGAACACCTTGAGGGAAATTCCTAAACGCAAGTCAAGTTTTACCAGTTTTCCTTAAAGTGACATTAAACCCTCAGATTTTTTAACATGAAACAATAGTGTAATGTGTGTCTTACTGTAATCCATGGTTATTTCCCTTCTCTTTGCTGCTCTTCCTTTTAAATCTGTATCTGTTCTCATGCTGGGCAGAACTTCTGTTTTGCAGCAGACTGCCTTTTCTCTGGAATGGATACATGGTGTCTGTGTGTAGGTTTGCAACCTGAGCCAGCACTACAGGAAGAGGCACTCAGCTGCAAAGGGAAGTTCTCCCCAAGCATGAGAAGAGATAAGGATTTAAAAGGAAGAGCAGCAAAGAGAAGGGAAACTACCATGGATTACAGTAAGGCACACACTACAGCATTGGTTTATGTTAAAAAATCTGAGGGTTTAATGTCACTTTAAGGTTTCTTCTACACTATCTTTTGGCTACAACCTCCTGAACCTCCTGATTAGGACACTTCAAAAATAGATCTGAACCAAAAGTAAAACCCCAACAATATATATACAGTATGTAATAGGATAGTCTGGTGGTCTTGCAGTGCCTAGAGCTGTGGTTTAGTTTCCACTAAGGACACTATGTTTGGAGTTTTTGCGTTTTTTGCACAGTTGAATGGATTTTCACCCACACATCAAAAGCGTATTGACTTCTAGCTACATTTTGTAAAAGCAGTTGCGGTCAATGAGTAAGAATTTAGGGTATTGTAATATGGTCCACACATCATATTATTCTAAAATCTGCTTAGCAGTAAAAAGAAACAAAAATTGTTTCATAAGGGTACCTGCAACCAATTGTAAACAATGCTCTTTCCTTTTGGTCTTTTACTATGATGATAGCTCTATTAGCCAATACTAAGATGAGGCAGAAGAGAAACGGTCCTTGGCATTGCAGGGAACTGTCATTATTTGGATATTGGGGGACCATGGGATTTGTAGCCTCCGTGGTGCTGAAGGAAATATTTGAAGGTATATGCAGGCCCCACTAGGTGCCTGCACTATAATACTTTAAAGTGTGTGTTCTGAATAAAGAAGAGCTAATCTATCTGGTAGTGGGCACCATAAGGTTTACCTTTCCCATTAATATATTCAGCCTGCTCTCATGAGCACATCCTAGTTCATAATAACAGACCTGAAATCAGTCCTTGCCTAATTTTCCAATGCCTGTCATGCACTTCCTCCTAACTCTGTATAGTTTGAATTCCAAAAAGATTAGTAGAGTGACAGATTGATATGCAACACATTACAGTCAATACACACAAGGGGCATCTCTGCAATACTACTCAACCTACCACCTAGGAAATCCACGTATTTAGAGCCTAGATTAAAGAGCACCCTAGCTATCTGAAAATAAGACAAGGACTAATGTGGGGTCTACTATTACGTTCGTACAGGTGCTAACAATGGCAAGGTTGGGCGGAAGGAACTGGAGCTAAATAGTCTAATATTTTAGTTTTACTTTACAGTAAAGCTGTTCTCCACTAAACACATTTTATACCTAAGCTGGCCAAATAACCCCTACTGCCTTGTTTGTGGGCAAAAAGCATTATTTCTGGACCAGCCATGCCTTTGATATGTAGACGAGTTAAAATAATGAGCTGTGGCCTTTCCTCCTCATCAGCAAATCATAGCTGATGGGAGGGAGGCATTTTTACAGAACATCTTCCACTGATTCCTGATGACCTTAAGGTACACCTGTCTGGAGACATGTCATTTTTCAATGCTGGTTTTGTTCTGAAGATTCTTGCTGTCTGGTTGTCTCTGGCTGCAGTACTTCTGAGTCACAGAACCAGAACAAGCATTCAGAACTTCAGTATCAGAAAATAGTCAGAACTGCTTATCTGTATACTTGTTCTGAGTCAGGAACCTAGAACACAATGAAGCCAAAGCATCAGCATAAGAGGTAAGCAACTGACACTTTCACAACAAAGGGTCAGCGATGAAATCGTTATTTCCTCATGATGCGTGTACTTTAAAGCAGGGCACAGAAAACAAATCATTGAAGTGGGTGTCAGGTTTAGGAGATCAGCTCACCCATATTAACAAACATCACAGCTTCAAAAACGAACACAAATTTGTCACGGGTTCAATTTGGATAGTTAAAAAGCTGTGCCTAAACCTATAGCCATGGAGTTCTCTTTCCCCAATAAAATGTACCTATGGAAAATGAGTGATTGAATCTCATGTCAGTGGCTTATACTGCTTGATAGCTAAGGATGATGTGGCAGATTAGTGACGTGCAGTGGATGATTAAAGATTTTCAGCATTACTACAGTGCTGAGTGCATCCAGCAGAGAGGATTTGATTATTTAGAGAAAGCAGGTTCTAGTACTAAACACTATCAGTCCTTTACTTGGCTTTAGTTCATGTACATAGATGCCGTTAGTGTCCAACGATTTACCTTTAATAACCTCTCATATTAACCACTAGAGGGTTTCAATGCACAACAGTTAAGGGTTATAGTGGCCACATACACTTAGATGTTGTATCTGATCTGATATAACTATGTTACTTGAGGGTCTACATGACTAGACATCGTTTTTATTGTTTAGGGTAGGGCTCACTAGATAGTTGTAGGTACAATTGACTTGACAGGTTTAATCTGAAAGAAAATCTGCCAACTAGTTTGGAAGCACAGTTTAATAATTCTGGCATTCCTTCTGAAGCTTCCATATGTACTGGTTTTAGTAAGAAAATCTGTAGAGGTGCACTGGGTGTATTAGGTTCTGATATCACTACAAAACTAGGTAAATATAGCCAATTAGAAGTATTTTGTACCCAAAGGTTAGCCTGTTACCTGTCTATTGTCCAGGTTTAGGTATACATCAGATTTCAAGCTCCTGTTCTGCTTTATATGATACAAAGTAGTCTAAGTGGGAAGTGTTTTTTCCAAATAACAACCAAACAGATGTTAGCGTTAAATATTTTATGTGCACAGGAACGATTGGAGCTTGAATCTCTTTCCTTAGGCTGCATAAACATTTGTGGTTTCTTCATTTTTAAAGGAGAACTATGGGGTTAAGGCTTTTCCCCATAGTTCTCCTTAGGGTAACGGGAGGACACAAACTAGCGTCCTCCCATCACCCTAAGCTCAGTATAGTGTGAGCTACAGCTCGCGGTATACTGAGACGCCACAGTATATCGCAAGCTTCTGCTTGCGGTATACTGAGTCGCCGCAGCTGAAGCAGATCCCGACAATTATGTCTGGATTCGCCCAGCTGCGTGAGTGACAGCCTCATTGTCACAGGTCGGCTAGAACTGTGAGGTGAAAAGCACTCACCTCATAGTTCTCCTTTAAGCCAGCTTTAGTTTTATAATCACTTTGTATTTTGCTGACATGGGGACTTCATACAGAACTTCTTTTGTGTCCTTTGTGAGGACAGAGTCTAAATGACCTCAATGACACGCTGTTTATTTGAAGAATCCACATTTTTAGTCAGCTCATTATTGGTAATATATCAAAAACAGCTTTTTATACCCAGTAGCTGCGTGTGTCAAGGTTTTCCCCTCAATTATATTACAATATCCCTATTGTGTAATGACACCAATTCACATTTTTGGGCATAATAAATTGATTCTGAAGTATTAGCGTTGTTGGTAAATAATCCGTCCTTTCTCTTTCATCCTCTCTGCTCGGTTTTACCCAGATTCACTTCTGTCCCCGCTCTCCCCTCTGGCTGTGTTGTAAAACCCATTGGTCTGATCTCTTCTGACAGCTGTTCTTTTTGGGAGGGGCCATGCTGAACTTGTTATAATGATGGGAGGTTATAAGCAGTACATAAACAGTTCAAGGCTACAATATCCCGTCATTTAGCTTTTGTAGGCACAAAGCAGAGGCGGCACCTGGCTCCACAAAAAAAAGGTGAAACTGTGATATACTCCATTTTGGGTTGCTAAACAGGAATATAACAATGATTTATTACTGGGGAAAAAAAGAAGACTGAACTTAAAGAAGGTAACAAGGGAACAGCTTAGAAAAAATGGCGGACAAGTCGTAGCAATGAGAAGCAATACTTAAAATACACGGCATTTTCAGTGCTCTCTATGGGAAGCATTGGGAGGACCAGAGAAGTAGCACATCTAAATGTTTTATGGTGTCTTGAGTGATAATTCAGTTTTAATGAAATCTTTGCTTTGTGCTATACAATATAGCACAATATATTGTATATCAATGTCCACCCATGAAAGCCACAGATTTAAGATGTATACGGAAAAATACTGCGTTTGTAAAATGATATATTCTTCTGCAGCTTGTATACCCCTTTCGTATTTGGCTGGAAATCCATTGTATGAGGCTGTATGCACAATGATTATTCGCCTTGGACGGCTCACACCTGGGTATTTCCGACTACTGCAGGTACACTTACATATGCAAGTGTGGCTGGTTGTATCACAGTTGTATGTGTGTTTGTTTTTATTAAAACAATGTTCATTATGGCTCCAATAAGCAGGTCTACATGCAATGAGGTTTTATGAATAAAGCATGTTAATGCTACATCAACTACAGCTGATTAATACATTATTGAGGAATGTGTCTCATGAGACTTTTTTTGTATTGAGTATTTGAGCACAGAGCAATGTAAATAGGTTTTAACATGCATACAATGTAATATAGGTCTTAACAGGTCTGCATTATATTTATTCCAGCTACAGGTATCTGGAGAAGTGGCATCAGAGCCCAAAGACAGATTAGTGAATCATTTGGCGTTTCTTCTCGCCCTCATGGGTCTCGGACTATCCTACTACAGTGTCCGCCAGATGATGCAAGAGTCCAGCTTTCATGCTTCACAAGGACATAGATGAGACCATTGCAAGATGGGGAGAGGAAAGTACTGGGTGCTACCCCAGGCAGACAGGTCAACAATATATGTAAATAGAGCATAGCTATAGATTCATATCTTTCTAGATTTAGTGAGGAAGATCAAGAAAGTGCCACATGAAAGAGGTAATGTGCTAAAAAGAATGTATATGGAGGACGGAGAATGTATAAGAGCTAAATTCCCACAGCTTTCATTGTTATGGATAACAAAACATGATCCCTGATAGCCCAGTACAAACAAATGCCTCATGTCCAAAAAGAATCATCCTAGTGTTTTTCAGAATATTATACAGAGTTTAAGAGACAGATATAAGCTGTGTATTCTTGTTTACAAAATGTAAATGCTGGAGAACAAATTGGTTAAAATATTTATGTATGCATATTGGAAGTTATCCAAGTGACCTGTTAACAGTAAAAATGTGTATGATCTGAACTGGCAAACAAGAGGAAAAATAGATGTGGCCAACTAAATTAAACATGGCTCATAATGTCCATATACAGGGAAAAGAGGAATTATTTGTTGTAGTATGTGAATACAACTAAGCACTTTATGTTCTTATTAATGTGTAATCATTATAACCATAACCACCCACAATGCTTCACAAGGAGGATCTAGAGACCTCATACTTGGTTGTTAATGTACGTCATATTTTCTCTTCTATAAGTAGCTTCCATTATATCACTGTATAAAGATTGACTTAGACATACTTACTGGAATGTTTCTCATTTGTCCCTAACATATGATGTATTGGTTTAAAATAAATGGGTGATTTTGGAAGACTCTTCTATTAGCATCACTAGTCTTTATCAGAATTGTTTTGTTAACACTCACTTGTTTTTCCTTGTGTGGTAACAAATAAATGGTTGTATACCAATATCTTGAATATATTTTCTTATAAGGGTACTACTCGAATATATTCACTTCATATGATTAAAAAATAAATTAAAAAAATGTCAGTTCCTTACTTCAGTGGGACGGCAGTGTGGAGGTTAAATGCTACAGAGACATTTGTGCATCCGTGCAAGATGAGAGAAGAGACATAATTGAGACTGACAAGCGGACGTGTTTATGGATGCCTGAGCAAGCTGCATATTCACTTCCAACCATACAAAGAATAGGTCATTTGGTTATATAACCCAAACACAAGAGATATCCACAGCTCACAGCAGTGTTGTGACTTGCAGACTAACTGAAGAATCTGGATCCATGAAGTCCCCTTGTCACGCACTAGGCAAACAACACAGACAGTTTGAATATGACTCTGCTTGTCATTTATTCAGGTATATATTCTTTTGTCACATAATGTACAGTTTAGTACAACAAGAGTTGACAGACACTTTACTGATATCACAAATGACCCAGTTTTGTAGTCATTCACACAAATTTCACTTCAAGCAGTTAAGGAACCCTTTACCAAGAGTATGTGTTAAGACTGCTTTTCAGTTTACTTCTCTCAGGCCCATCCAATGGCTTAAAAATTGTAAGCTCACAGCGTTTAAGGATAAGATCTTTATTTTAGTCATGGGACTGTTATTTTCAAATCTCAATGTGCTCTGCTGAAAACAACTATCAATAAAAAAAAAAAATGTTTAAAACATCGTCATGCTGGTGTGTTGGTTTTGAGTCACCGACCTGGAAATAGTATTAAGATAAGGAACTCATTTAATTTGCTACATGCTTGTCCCAGGACACAGAAATGGGCCAACATGAACACAAATTTAATGATGAAGGAAATATTTAATAGATCAGCCTCTCTGCAGTACACCAAAGTGTTTTGACTAGACAAATGATATGCATAAATCAAAAAGGTGTTACTGTTAGAAACTGCAAGTTCCACATTCGCATGGTTTCCGACCAGAAGACAGAAGGTAAGCCATTCAGTTTCTGTCCACAGGGTCTATGAAATTCCAAAGTAAGGGGTAATCATTCCATTGCTACCTCCTGTGTCTGAACCTGGACTGGTTTTGGTGATATGTAGGAGCCCATGCCCGCTGCTCTTTCTGCTTCTTCCTGAGTGTACGGCTCGTCTCTCAGTTGCTTTAGCCTGCAATGGAAATATCACATCCAGAGTTAGACCTCCTCTCGTTTTCAGCCAAGCCCAGAGCTCAGTACACCTCCCACTTTAGAATGCAATCATCTAAACATGCTCCCACAGGCCTCTATGCTAAATATGCTAATGTTTAAAAAGCAAGAGGATATCGGCTTCAGAAAACACTAAAGAATAAATGCTTTACCTGAATGCAAAATGATACTTTATATATTAATGAGTATCCCTTTAAACAATCTATCATTTAATAACCAACTTTATTTAGTAAACCACTTTTATACTCTAAACTATTTAAAACGATAGTGTAGTATATAAAATATACGGATTCCAGTATGAGGTTAGTGAAGACACTACTGCAAATGTAAGCAGCACACAGTCAAGTAGTAGGGGAGTACTGTAGGTCAGGGGTAGGCAACCTCGGCATTCTAGCTGTTCTGGAAACAACTAGTCCCATGAGACTATGCAAGACTGGCAGTCAAAGGCATGACTCCCAGAAGCAGTGGCATGATGGGATTTGTAACTTTGGCATAGCTGGAGTGCTGAGGTTGCCTATCCCTGCTGTAGGTTGACAGAAAGTTCAGCGAGACTATATATTTTATGCATTTATTAAAATTATCTACTGACTGTATGCTGCTTACACTGTAATGTAGAGCTGCAATGAATGATTATTTTCATAATCGATTAGTTGGCTGATTTTGTTTACGATAAAATCGGATTAAAAAAAATTAAACAAAAAATACCACCCTTAATTTAAAATAAAATACACATATGCAGTGTTACAAACAAATTTTTTGAAATCACACTACACTGGAACGAATGGCATTGCAGTACCGTGCGTTCCAGAGCGGGTGATAACACTGGGGGTGGGAGGCACGTTTGTGGTGCCATTGAAATGAATGGCACTGCAACACACCTCCCGCACCAGGATTTGTCAGGCTGAAACCAAAAATGACTTTTTTCCCTCCTTTTATAATAATTGAAAAAAAATATTGTATTGTAAGCACATGGCGCTTGAATAGCTTCAGCGAGGAATGACAACTGCCAGTGCCAAGCTTCCGCAGACGGCAGCTGGATGTAAATACAGCAGGTAGTGGGCCTGATGCAGTAGCCAGCCTGCTATTGCCCATTTCAAATTGCAATAGCCAATAGCAAGCTGGCTATTGCACCCGCCCACTGCTTGATGTGCACTTCACCCAGTGTGAAAGAGAGAGCTAGTGGATCCAACCAACTAACTGATGAGAATAGTTGATAACTATTCTCATTATTGAATAATCGTTTTGTTGGTTGCAACCCTACTGTAATGTAGGAAAGCATTAAGAGTTCAGTCAGATTTTTACCTCCATCTGTGACCCCCCAATAGGAAGAGCTTCCTTCACTTCCTGTCCCAGTGATGCCTATATACTGGGGGGGGTTAAGGGTTTGGGCGGTTGCCATCAGAAAAGGTGAACATATACAGTAACAACATTGCCAGTAGTTCTAATCCTGCTCAGTCTTCTAAAAATATGTTTTGTCTGTGTTCCCATTGGATGGATTTCCCATCACTTCCTATCTTGACCTGGCAGGAAGTGGGGAGAAAATTCCCAACAAGCATAGATCAATAAGTGCCTTACAGTGCATCTATCTCTTCCCAGCTCTGTGCAAAATGAAATATGTTTTGGCTGGAGTTGTCTAATTTAGGTATTGTAGTTTATGATCCCAGTTTACTGGACTTCTCCATTATAAAACAAAGTCATGTGCACTAAAAGACTTCAGTCACTTTTCAATGTACGCTAATCTCTATGACAAAAAGCAAGAAGATTACACTCACACTCAATATATCAAGAGTTTTCTTACCTTCTTTTGTGGACTTTAGTTTTGAAATGCTCTTTTAACGTCTTCAGATCCACAAAATATCTCCTAGAAAAACACATCCATTAGTCAGCAAACATAATACATACAAAAATCTGTTATACTATTCTCAAATACTAATTTAACCAAAAAACACTTGCAAAAGGGCACCTTTTAGATGGGATTTTACCAGAACTAAGGCCCGGTTCACACCTGGGCGTTTTGTAGTGCGTTCCTACGCTCTGCAGAACTCTCAAACACCGAAATCCCATTATTTCCTATGGGTATGGTTCACACCTGGGCGTATTACAGGCCGTATGAACGCGCTACAAAACGTCCTACGCCCAAAGAAGTACAGGAGCTTCTTTGGGGCGTTTTTGTCGTGCGTTTCCATTAAGATACAGCCAAGTAGCGCTCGGAAACGTGCATTTGGCGCACTTTTTTTTTACCACGAATCGCGCATATTTGATACGCCTAGGTGTGAACCCAGCCTCAACCAGACTGCAGGTTAAATATTGACTTTTAGTCTAACCCCCAGATGCTATCTTTTCAACAATATCTGTGTAAGGCAGAGGCAGCAAATCTGTTCATCTGTCACACAAACAATTGCAGCAAAAAAGCAGAGGGAGAGCGAAACCAGAGGCTGTTGGCACCCAGAAAGAGTGTCTGGCAGGTAAGTGTCTCAGTGTTTAACTCACTTTTACAACAGAGGCAATGGTGAACTTGTGAAAAATGTGAAATCTGCGCTTATGGAAGGGTTAAGTGTTAAAGCTGCTGCGCTATAGTTTTTAACGACAATGAAATAATGAGTGTGCAGCGCTGTAGGTGTTTTATGTGTTACACATCTATTAACGTGCTAAAATCCCTACAATGGGTAAAGTGTAATCCCTTTTTCAGGGATATATAAATGTGAAATAATTGTGTTTAAACAAATAAAAATACAAACAATATTGGGTGATCCTAGTGTCTTAACATAGCAATACCCTTAATGGTGAATACTTGACTTAAGTGCTGCTTTAAGTAAACCTGTCACAAACCTCAAATACATAAAGTAAAAGTTGCCTTCAGAATAAACCCCAAGTCAAAACAGTAGATCCAGAGACTTAGGCAGCTAAAGTTATAGGAAAGAAATGACTTTTGCTGTAAAAGTAAGGTTGTACTTGACCCATCTGTATTGGTCAATGATGCTTCTAGTTATGTTAAAGTACCAGTATAGAGGCCAGCTAAACTTCAGCTGCATATATCTTTATATCTACTAATTTGCCATTCTTATGCCAGTTTTCATCACACGTGCAGCCTGAATTGACCACCACATTTTAAAGTAAACCCTTTATAAAAAAAAAAAAATGTGCTCAGCTCGCCCCCGATTACACACAGCATACCCCCTTCCCCACACAGGTCCAGACTCCAGACATAACTCCTCCAATGGCTACCTGCACTGTTTGCAGCCCAGATGGTGAAAATCTACTCCCAGGCCATCCACAGCTGTGCACTGATGTCTCAGACCTAAATTGCAATGTTGTTCCTGAAATACTAGTATTTCCCATTCAAGTCTATTAGATGTTAATGATGTTAATGTTAATTAGCTGTTGAACAATGTAGGTACTGACTTGAAGGGGAAAGGGAGGAGGGACACAAAGATAGGCTGTTTTATTTTACAAAGGTGAACATGTATTTTAAGTTGCTACAACCAGGCAAAGAATGTTTACGCAATGTTTGAAGTTGGAGCCAACTAATAAATAAAACACGATGAGACACTGGTATGTATGCCACAGGACATTCCAGAATAAATATATGTCTCAGAGTGGCTGGTAAGGAAGCCAAGTTCACACCTCAGAAAACAGTTGACAATTAATGGCTTTAAATAAATGTATCAAAACTGGAGCAGACAGATTCTGGAGCAGCTGTGCATGGCAACCAATCAGCTTCTCTCTTTCATTTTCAAATCTTAACTGAACAAACTGAAGAGAGAAGCTGATAAGTTGCCATGCAAAGCTGCTCCAGATTTTGATCAATTCCCCCCAGAGTGCTCAATCTCATTTTCTGCAGCCCCCGTTATAAATGAACAGGAATCCTCTATACTGAGTGTTCCTCTTCATTCATAACATGAGGACAGAGTGTGTTTACTATAACCACAATCATGAATGAATGGGAAGTGATGCAGATCACTCCCATTCATTCATAATTGGGGGCACAGTAAACATACTATGTCCTCAATTATTTACAAACACTCAGCAATCAGCTGATTTTGCCGACTGCTTGTACCCGCTCTCCATCCTGACTCACTGTCACAGGAGGCTGAGCAAGCGGTGGGGGGAGGAGAGCTCGGTCTCTTCTGACAGGTGACTCCTCCCCTGCACCGCCAGCCCAACCTCCTGTGACAGCTGTCTCAGCCCCCCACACCGCCGCTCTATACTGAGCTTAGGGTGCTGGGAGGACGTTAGTTTGTGTCCTCCCGTTACCCTAAGGAGAACTATGGGGAAAAACACTGACCCCACAGTTCTCCTTTAACAAGAACACTTATGAAAATGCAAATCATATGAAAGCATACTACAGTAATACTAATACTGGCCAAACAACCATTTCTGGCCTCCACTATCAATAGTCACACAAGCTTGGTCATAACACACCACCGGCCTGCAGACTAGATATTTAGTGAAGGAGCAGCAGCCCACTGATTAACAATTATTCTGCTAACTCAGCTCTCTCCTCCTGTCAACATGTCCACTGCCAGCACATGTGTTGTCCTGAAGAGCCTGACTGACTCCTAGTGCTTCTCCCTTTTGTCTATTTGCAGTGTTGTTATACAGGGAATTCCAGAAGACTGATGTGAGGACAAATCCTGGTACTTACACTACGTACATATAAATACATTTCTTGTCCAATTGTGGTTTTCTGCTGTGGTACACTCAGAAACATTTAATCTTTCTCCTCTATCAGGCTCTGCAAAACATATCCACCATGTTAGGCTTAGTATTGTTTATATTAGACTTAGGGGGCTACCATGTTTGCTGTATGTTCAAGTTGTAACAGTCCCCTTGAGGTCCATTGTACCATAACATGCACAGTGAGGCCTTCACCTGAACTGGCCATTTTTACTAAAGGGCAGATGAGTCCATCTCCCTTTACTTCCTGGAACTCTGGCACCGAACTCTGGCACAGACCATGCACATCATCTTAGGGGAGGAAAATGCCTTTTCCTGAGATCTCATAAGATTACAGATGCGATTTCCCAGAAATGCTCTGCTGATGTAACCTTCCCAGGATGCAATGCTTGGGCACAGAGCTGAACCCTGATTTGATGTTTAGCCACAGTGGGTAAAGGTCCACTTTAAAGAACTCTGGGCAATTTTTTTATAAACCCTTACAGTGTGGCAGTGGGGCTGTCCTGACATTGGAAGGGTTAACTGCTCATTTTGGCAGTTCTGAATTAATCATCACGTATATGTGTTTGCATGTGCATGAAGGGGATCTGAATTTTTTTTTTTTTAATTTGATTTATTACTTTTTCTTTTCCGCTAAACTTTATTACTATTACAGTGAGCTGAGAGGTCCTCTATGTGATAGAGTTTTAGTGACAGGTCCTCTTTAGGGAGACATTAAAGTGACATTAAAGTCAAAGATACTTTTCCCTTCCCCCCCCCTCCAATGTTAATTAAAGCACTTACCTTAAATGATGTCTCTTAATCCGATCTTTTTCTTTCCTGTCGTTTTCAGCCTTCTCTCCAGCGCTGCTGCGGGTCTCCGATCCAGCGCTGACTCCTCTCTCCTTGCTGGCACTTCCTGTCCCATGGTGTCTGTGCGGGTGCACGCCATCCATATACTTACCTTGTAAGTGATGATTAATTCAGTGATGATTAATTCAGAACTCCAGGCAGAATTTTTAGTAACCCTTGAAGTTGGGCTACCCCCACGCTGAAAGGGTTAATTGCTAATTTTTGTGTAGGTAAAAAAAGAAAAGGTTATACTCACCCGATCCTTCAAGCCAGCTTGTTCTTAGACTGATTCCTGAAGCCTCCCGCCACCTTCACAGCAGCAGTCTAAGGTCCGTAAATCATCATGTTATATACACTACATAGTGTATAGACATGAGGACACTGAGGAACATTCCAATGCTGGAGCATAGAAGAAGACAGGCTTCAAGGGCCGGAGTAGCAGGCAGTCGGCTCAGTGGTTCAGGTGAGTATAACTTTTTGTTTAACACCTAGACAAAAACGAGCACTTAACCTTTGCAGTGCATGGCTAGCCCAACTGCAAGGGTTAGGAACACCTTTGCCTGGAGTTGTTCTTTAAGCAATATTTATTAGGCATTATCACACAAGCCACAGTAAGAGGAGTAATTCTAGTACCATTATTTATAGTTAACTGATTAGCTGTATAGGTTTCTAAGCGTGGCCTATGGAAATGTTTGGATAGTGTAGTTTGTTGCCATTTCACAGCTGCGCACAATTTTAAGTCTTGACATCTTTGGTATCTGTTTGCTCAACTCAGTCCAATGTCTTAAAGTTTTTTTTTGGCACTAAAATTAATTTAAATGTATTTTTACTGAAAATAAAGATTTGATAAACTGTTGCACTAATATTGTGCAGCATAAAAAAATTGAAACTACCACTATTTCATTCTCTGAGCCCGCTGCTTTCAGAAAATATATAGATAGGAATTTATCAAAACTGGAGCAGTTGTGCATGGCAACCAATCAGCTTCTATCTTCAGTTTGTTCAGTTAAGCTTTCAAAATGAAAGATAGAAAATGAATGGTTACTATGGACAACTGCTCCAGTTTTTATGAATCCCCCCATGTTTTGGGTTTATTGTTTTATGCAATCTTTATTTCATTTTTATCAAATGTTACAAGAAATTGACAAAAAAAGGACATGCTCTCGTAGGAGCCAAGAAACAAGTAAGAGACAACAGTACTAGGCTCCATCAATGTGCCTTACAGGTTTGTGGCCAAAAAAAACTTCAAGAGTAGGCCACCCAGGTATTAATAACAGGTACAGTAGTAGGCACAGTCATAGGAGGGGGAGAGGAGAGAGACAATGGGAAGGGTGAGGAAGGTGGCGGGTCTAAGGTGGGGGATGTTTTGGGGTTTTAAGTGAGTGTTCATGTAACAAAACGTGCAGGTTATCATGTGTACACAAAATGTGTGCTCTGGCAGTGAAAGGGTAAAGTGATATTAAAGTCAAACTGTATTAAATGGTGATAAAATCACCTACAATTATGGCTGCAACAACTAATTGATTACAACTTTCTCCTTCAGGTCCCTCCTCTGCCGATTGACAGCAGGCAGGTGCAATAGCCAGCCAGGTTTTGGCTATTGTCATTTGAGAAAAAAAAATGTTATATATATATATATATATCATTTTCTGTTTTGGCCTGATAAATTTAGCTGCAGGAGGTGTGTTGCGGTGCCATTCATTTCAATGGATCCCAAATGCACCTCCCGTCCGCAGTGTGATTGCTCGCACTGAAACACGCGGTACTGCAATGCCCTGCGTCCCAGTGCAGTGTGATTTTTAAAAAAATGTGCATACTGTTTTTTTCTGAAGTAAACTTTATGTCTGCAACGCTGCATTTGTGTATTTTATTTTAATACCGTCATTTAATTTTTTTTATTTTATCTGATTAATGGAAATGAATAATCAGCTAATTGATTATGAAAAAGCAAGTTAGGTACCTGGTAACTTCTTTTCCAGGAATCTTCCAGGGCAGCATCTGAGAGAGAGAGAATCCAACCACCCAAATAGGAAACACATCATCCACAATTAAAATAAAAGGGGCGGTACAGCCCCACCACCTCAGTATTACAAAAGAACCGTAGGTAGGGGGACCACCTAATAGTAATAATGCAAACAATGTTGAACACACCCCTCAACAGGCAGGGCGGGAATCCCTGCTGCCCTGGAAGATTACTGGAAAAGAAGTTACCAGGTACCTAACTTGCTTTTTCCCCAAGTCATCTTCCAGGGCAGCATAAGGCTCTGAACAGGCCAAAATATTCTTGGATTTCCTCCAAGGGTGACTGAATTCTAAGTAGCATCTGGCAACTACTGTAGCCTGGATAAGGGAGCTTGTTACTACTCATGGACGAGTTAGAATAAAAAAATGTACGTGGCAAGTCTGGCTGCAGCCCTATACTGCCATCAGTACTACTAACTGGGTCAACTTGCCCCCAGTTTATCGATGTTGTGTAACAGACACCACTGATTATGTAAGATAACTATCTGATATGTTCAGTTTATCGATGTGGTGTAACATAGATACCACAAAATTACATAAGGACACTATCCTATATGTTGGGAGCACGAGCAGCAGCCAGCTGCTGTAAATCTGGCACAAAGTTTACTGTTATAACATGGATGCTTGATAAAGAGGGAAGACATGCAAGAATAATCGTATGAGGCCCAGGGGAACTCAGAAAAAACAGTGCTTAAGCCGTCTAAGGGGTTGACAAAATATAGGCTGCAAGAAGTCTACAGCATGCCCAAGCCGTCACTGACCCGAACCTACTAGTAGTTTGCAGGAGGGAAGAAAGGTGTTGACATCATGGTACAACCCTTTAAACTACTTGTCATGGGCTTGGAGTTCTAATAACCAATCACCCCCAAGTAGTTAGCCTGTAATTGTGTAGTTGCAGCCCCAGACGTGTAATCCGTTAGGGTTGCACTGAATTAAGTACTGTAAATTTATACAATTGCCTAAAGTAGTAACAGGGATATTTCAATGCTAAGATAACTAACTATATCCCAAACCAGTGATACTAAAGAGTAAAACTGGTCGTTCCGTAGAAGTATAGTTACACAGTCCATAGAGAAACAAACTGTGATGAAATGTAGATGCTGAGAGTCATACTACGTCGTAACCAACAATGCTTCCAACCAAGTGGTAATCGGGTATCCTGTACCTTTGTGGCTATATAGATACACAAGGTATGAAATTAGATCACATAGTTACTGAGGTTCATAACTACGTGACAACCAATAATACTTTAACCATGATGGGATCAGTTAGTCTGTAGATGGTGAGTTACACAAACCAACTAAGAAACAAACCCATTACCGATACCCGGCTACATCATATTCGATGATGCATCACACACAAAAAAAATGGTAATCCCGTCCTGTACAAGTACTCTCACAGAAAAAGTAAATTGGTTATGTCGGGGACAGTATATTAATACCTACACATGAGGTATGTACAATACTGAGATCCGAAATGGCCTCCTGAACCAAAGATGCCTTCACTAAAGCAGTTGTTTGGGTATTTCAGAGACAGTATAGTAATACCAGCTCACAAGGTATACACCAGGACAGAGATTCACTGCTACTTCATGAACCATGATGGTTCCACTAAATCAATGATTTGGTAATTCAGAGACAGTATAGCAATACCAATACATAAGGTATGTGCAAACACTGAGATTCATAACCATCTCATGAACCAATAATGTTTACATAAAAGCAGTGAATTGGTCATCTTAGAGGAAGCATTGTAATACCAATACATTAGGTATGCCCAACACTGAGATTTATAAACTACCTCATGAGCGAAAGAGCTACCACTTAAAATAAAATCGGTTTGTCTCAGAGACAGTATAGCAATACCAACACCTAAGGTATGCAATAGTGCAAGTCTCCACCATCTCCTGAACCAATATCCTTTTACCAAAGCAGTAATTGGTTTATTTCAGACACAGTATGGTAATACAAACATAAGGTATACACATACCGAGGGACCCCACCATCTCCCGAACCATTATTATTTCACTAAAGCAAATAAATTGGTTATCTCAGCGACAGTACAGCAATACCAATAAGCAAGGTATGCGCAATCACTGAGATTCACAACTACCCCATGTACCTGTGACGCTCTCACTAACAGTAGTAAATGGGTCATCATAGAGACAGCATAGGAACACCGATACATAAAAGGAATGCCCAACTGCGATTCATTAACTATTTAATGAACCAATGGTGCTTTCACTAAAGCAATAAGTGTTTATTCCAGTGGCAGTATAGTGATACTAACACATAAGGCATGCACATACCGAGCGTCTCACTCTATCTCCTGAACCATATTCTTTTACCAAAGCAGAAATTGGTTTACTTCACAGACAGTATGGTAATACCAACATAATGTATGCAGATACAAAGGGTCCCGATTGTCTCCTGAACCATATTCTTTTA
>NW_017307264.1:596740-603586 GCF_000935625.1 Nanorana parkeri | reverse complement strand
ATAAGGTATGCACACTACTGACGCTCATGACCATATTAAACAAAGTCAAGTCTCTCCTTAAAGAGGTAAATGGGATAGCTTGCAGACAGCATAGTCATACAAGTGCTTACAGGTGCTTGTCCACCAATATATGCATCAAGCTGTGCAAGAGATGTAGACCAGAGAAAAGCCTTTTATTGCTGTGTCAGCATACGGCAAGGGACGCTGCATGCCCTTTCACTTAGCCTGTAAATGCTTATACACATATAGCTTCTATCCAGGTGAGATAAAGCTGTAGTAATTTAGCTAAAGAGGCCCTCATCATGGACTTCGAAGGTGCTGTACACTCTTTGAGGGCCTGTTCACATGAGATCAGGTCCTGATCAGGTGCTGATCAGCAGACGTGGAGCTGCTGATGCAGTGCGTTTTTGACGCGTTTTTGATGCGTTTTCGGTCCGGATGCTGACAGTTAATTTTTTGTCAACGTTGATGACATCATAATAAGTGGAGCAAGAATACAATTTTTTCTTTTTTTCCCCCCTTAGCTGCATTGCGTTCCCGTTCCGTTGCGTTTGTGAGATGCAGTATTTTTTCTGTCGTAAGCTGAACGTTCCGTTTCCGTTGCGTTTGTGAGATGCAGTATTTTTTCTGTCGTAAGCTGAACGGACTGCGCACGTGAAAACTGGAGCCCATAAAACACATAGGGATACATTTTGAGCGCAGCAGCACACAAAACGGACGTCGTGTGAACAGGCCCTGAGATGTACAAGAAAACCAAAAGGTTGCAACCAGAGTAATCAGTAAAAAGGCCCCAAACCTGTGAGGCAGACACACCTAGGCCGATACAATGAATGGATCGGCTCAGCCTGTGAGCAGTTGTAGACTGGAAGAAAATAATCCTCACCACTGAAAAAGATAGATGCTGGCTCTTATACAGAGAGGCAGACTTAACCATATAGGAGAGAGTTAAGTATAATAAAAGCTTTAGAGGCTGTTCATATCTGCTAAGGAAGTGAAGCCTTGAAGATAAAGTAATGTGATCCAGCATCTACCCTTCTGTGGGATTTGTGTCGTTAGGCTTCCATGCTCTAACAGGCAAGTGAAGGAACATTCCCCAGCCCCCGCTCAGGTGAGAGCAATGATAGCCCTTCAGCTTGTGAGCTCACACCCAGCACAGCCAGGTGGTAAATCAGAGTTGCTAACAGCAACAAAAACTTTTTAGCCGAGGCACAATACGCCTGCAGCACTATCAAGTTTTGACCATCATGTTCAGTCTCTCCTTATGAACCATCTGGAAACAACCAGAATATGCACCTAAAATTGGTGTGAAATAAGCCTCTAGTAGTGCTTATGAACACACCAATGTTTATTTGCAAAAGGAGTCTGTAAAACATTTACCGGCCTAGGTTTGCCTTGCTTACACAGATAGGCTGTTGTCTATGACCCAAAGGCCTGATGAAAGTACAAAAAACCATCCTTGGCTGATAACTCTCCTTATATATGTTCCAACACAAAAAGGAGATTGCCAAAAGCGTGAAATTGGGGAAAATCCCCAATACTCCTGTGTAACACTAACCCCAGCAGTGTAGGAAGGAGTAATTAGGTTGCCTATTGTCGGGGGTTGCTGCTTGCAGATTGAAAAGGTGTTTGCACTGCAGCTCATGCCTCCAACTAGCCACATCACTGGTGGAACGACATATCACACATACAAAATGTGTGTTAAGAGGCACCACAACCCTCAGCAACCAACACCCAAAAGGAGGATCACCTCGGACAAGCCCAGGCATGCAACCCCCCAGGTCCACTGTCCCTGATTCACGGGGGAGCACACACTGGGAGGCCCCTGCAACTAGCACGCAGGCCTATAGAAAAAATAACAAACGGTTACGATGCTCCTGTTAGGCCGGAGGAAACACAAAAAACTGAGGTGGTGGGGCTGTACGGCCCCTTTTATTTTAATTGTGGATGATGTGTTAACTGTTTGGTTGGATGGATTCTCTCTCTCTCTCAGATGCTGCCCTGGAAGATGACTTGGGAAAATAATCTTGCAGCCCTACTTACAATGGATGCTGCTCTTAGATGTTTAAAAGTTTTAGTTTCCTGAAGAATTAGCAGGTCCCCTGAGCACTGATCCTGTTTTTCTGTTTTAGGGGGGCTCATCTCCCTTGCAGGGTCCTATGGAGCCAACCTTGTGTGTGCTAGTAAGCTGTGTGTGTCGCCACAAACAAGACAAGGCAAGACACTCCCCTGCTCCATGTTCTTTCTTCCTCACTTCTAACTTATCCAAGCTAGTACATGAACAGTTGCTGGAGACTGCTCTGTCCCTTATGATCTTGTACTGGACAGAGGTCGTTCAGGGAAGTGGAGCTGAGAGAGTTGAAGCTGTTTGGAAACATGACTGTGAGTGTTTAGTCAAAAATGTAAAGAAGCACTTTACTGGGCAATTTGTATTTGTTTCATCTGGATTCATTATTGAAAACAAAGTGTGAGAGTTGAATACTAGGTGTGTATTATGTCACACATACACACACCAGAGATCCTTTCACACCCAAAGTGACTTACGCGCAATGTAGACAGTAGTGCTGAGCATTTCCAGGGACATCATAGTCAATTTCCTGCTTTAACAAACGCCCAGAATTCTCGGGGAGCATATCTACATGTATTTGATCTATATCCTTCACTCTCCTCTTGGTTTTCCAACTCTTCGCAATATTTTTCTTTTTATCATTTTTGTGATTCCCAATCTGCTTTGAACGAGTCATATCTAGACACAGCGAGAAAGAGGATAGAAAAACACATTGGGGTAAACAAATGTAAAAAGAAACGGAAACAACAAGTTTGTGTACCAAACACTGATGCTAGAAGTCCCAGAAGTTCCTTTTGATCTGTTACAGTACACCACTGAATGCATTGTTATATCTCTTCAATAAGTGCAAACATACCAGCTGATCCTTCCAGAAATCATGTGTTATCAGTTAGCATTCTTCACAGTTCTCATTCATTAACCTATAGAACACTTCCCCCGTGATAGGGAGATAGGGGAGGCATTCTGTATTCCTAAAGGTGCCCATACACCTTACAACCATCGCAAGACTTTTGTCTTGCGATGGTCGTATGCTTATTGAAAGCTCTACGATCTGCCCACCTTGGACGGGCGGATCGTACTTGCGATCATCGAAAGCCCGCCCCGCTGAGGGGCGGGCTTCCGATGACCGCAATGCAGAACGGGCAGTGTGCACGTGCGCACACCGGCCCGTTCCGCAGCTATCGGACGAGCAGGCTAGAAACCCGCCGACAATCGTACGATTCTCGGCGGGTTTTCGAGCATGTTGGTTCGACAAAAGACGTGCGACCGTACAGTACAAACTGTCGCACGTCTTAGTTCACACTGCTCGATTCTCGTACGATCGCGGGATTTCGCCCGATTCTCGTACGAGAATCGAGCAGTGTATGGGCACCTTAACACTTCCTGAAGTAGACACACTTACTCCTACTGTATCTATGGTAGAACAAGGTTGTCACTCTAGGACAGGAGGGGTATCATTGGCAGGATCACCAGGTGAAAATAAAGGAAACAAAGCCTAAAAATAAACCAAATGCAGCCACCACATCTAAGGATCGGTAAGCTGCAATATATGAACAATAAATTTAAAAAAAAGCAGGTTTATATAAACTTCATCTTTTTAAGTGGGAGAACTTGCACAATTGGTGGCTGACTAAATACTTTTTTGCCCAACTGTACATACTCCTAAAATGCATGTCATTAGAGCTCAGCAATAATTAGTGAAAACACGGGTTTATATAAAGCACAGGTCTATACAAACTCAGGTCTATATACACATTCTTAAAGAACTCTGGGCAGAAATGTTATTAAGCCTTGCAGTGAGGCTACCCCTGCACTGCAAGGGTTAACTGCTCATTTTTGCCCCGGGGTAAAAAAAAAAGTTATACTCACCTAAATCTCCGAGGCAGCTTACTCTTTGACCGGTCCCTCGAGGGTCTCTCACCCTTATCTGCGGCAGTCTAGGAATCCTTGAATCATGTCAACTACAGTGTATAGGACATAATAATGCCAAGAGACATACCATCTCTGCAGCAGAGGAGACAGGCTGGAGGGAGCGCTGCCGACTGAGGTTCAGGTGAGTATAACCTTTTTTTTTTGGGACCCTAGGCAAGAACAAGCAGTTAACATTTGCAGTGCTGGGGGAGCCCCACTGCAAGGGTTAAAAAACTTTCTGCCCAGAGTTCTTCTTTAATGTAACAAAAACTGTTGGAAAATTATGGGAGGCTTTACCCCTGTTTAATGACTGCCTTCCTAATATATAGTGCTACAGCAGCTGTCCACTCCTAATAATGTTTGCTCTAATGCTGATCCAAGGCTTCAATACCCTTTGAGGTACTGACCTAGAAAAAAAGATGGATTTCTGACTTTTCACCTGCTGTTTGCTTGTTTCAGCTTAGTACTGAACCCAGAGACATCAAGGCAGCCAGCCTCTTCAGGAGGTGAGCAATGTCAGTCTCTTAGCTCTCCTTTATTACTGCAGAATGTGCTGACATATATGACCATAGCTTAATAAATCAGCTCGGCTTATGCCAGCTGCATTCACGTGCTAACATTACATTTATGTACAACACGATACATGTAAACAAAAGTGTGCCAACAAAAACGACGTTAAGTACAATAACACAACTTGCTCTACGGAAACAAGCCTTTATAAGACCAGCTCACCTGGTTTTTACTCCTCAATGTTTCATCCACCATGCTCGAAAGGAAGCTGCTTCACATTCACTAGAGAACAAGCTATACTTTAGGCATGGCTGTCCCTAGCAGTGTACATAGTGCTTTTGCTGGCGGCCATGTTTTTGTAGACAAACATTATAAGTTAATAACCCGTTTCTTTAGTAAAATGTCTTCAAAATGCAGACAAGCAGAAAACCGCCCCTGCTGGCAAGTCACCGGAAGTGACGTAATTGGATATTTCGACACGTTGACCATTTCGATAGAATAGCACGAATATGTAGCCGTGTGTGGAAAGAGACTTACACCATAGAGTAGAAAAAAAGCTGCGGTCTCATAGAGCGACCCCTATAGGACGTTCTGTATTAACACAACGGTGTGTGTGTGTGTGTGTGTGCTTGTGGTGCCATTAAGTCTTAACGGAGTCCCAAATGCGGCCAGCAAGACCTGCGTTTTTGCGCGTGTGAAAGCAAAAAAATGCCAAACGTCAAAAATTGCCTATTTTTGCTGCGTTTATCGCGTGTCTATTAACCCACTTAAATTAATGGGGACAAACGGCAAACACAGCACACAAATGCACGTGATTTGCAGGTGTGAACCAGGCCTAACAGTGCACAAAGTTTCTATACTGGCAGCCATGTTTTTTTAGCCACACGGTACACTTTAACCACTTACCGTCCGGAGCAATTTCTTAATTTTTGCACACACATGATAAATTCAGAATATATGGCTAGAAAAGAGCTTAAAACCTCCAAACAATTATATATTTCCTGAAAGCAGAGGCACTGCAGAATAAAAACATGTTAGTTGCAATTTTTTATGTCGCACAATATTTGTGCAAATGTTTATCAAACCATTATTTTTAGGATACAGTACATTAAAATGAATTTTAGTGCAAAGAAACAGAATATAATACCCAATTTTTGGGTAAAATATAAAAGATAGGGTTGTGTGAGGTAAATAGACACCAAACATGTCAAGCCTTCAAATTGCGTGCGCCCACAACAATTTAAAAGCTTTTACCGTTCATCAGTTTAGTGTTAACAGTGATGTGATGGCCCTAGAATTATTGCTCTCACTATGTCCCCAGTCATGAATAAACAGGAAGTGATGTGTAGCACATCCTGTTCATTCATAACTGGGGACATAGTAAATATTTACTATCACCTCATTTATATAAACACTAGAGGGATCAGTACTGTTTGTTGTGAAGGGAAATATCAGCAAATATTTCACATTATTGCTGATCCTCCACTCAGCATCTTGAAGCTCTGCCCCTCTCCCGCCTGTGACTGCAGCTCTCTCCTTCCCGAAACTCTCTCCAACCACTAGCCTCAGACAGGTGGACCGGTTCTGCAACCCCTGTGATCCCTGCTGCCTCTGCCGATACACGAAGGATAGAGCAGCGGCGATCAGAGGGGGCACAGGGCAGATCATGATGCCGATGCCCAGCGGGAAAGAGAGAACTGCAGTGTGTAGGGGAGGGGGGCTCTATGTGCCTGTCTGCTTTGGTGTGTAACCCAAGAAGCAGGAAGAAGGAGCCAGCCACAGATGAGATGGCAAAATGGCAACACAGCCTTCTGTGGTGCTGAGGGGGCAGAGCCGTGGGATTTTCTAAAATATGTGTGAGGCAAGGGAGGTAGTTCATCTTATTTTATTCACAGAACACATTTTTATAATAGAGAAAATAAATGACAAGTGTATGGGAGGTCCGGCAGGCCGTGTATACACAGCGGCTGGCCGGGAGGTAGTTAAAGAAGAACTCCAGGATTTTTTAATATAATCCTTGCAGTGGGGCTACCCCCACACTGCAAGGGTTAAGTTTTTGTTTGTGTCTTAGACCTGTCTTTCCCCCTCCTCTGCAGCCATTTAAAGCCCTGTAAATCATCATGTCTATACACAGTCTATAGACCTGAGGACTCTGAAGAAGATTCCAATACTGCTGTGAGGAGACAGGCTGGAGGGAGTGTTGCCACAGCTGGCCAGCCCTGAGCTTCGGTTGAGTATATCTTTGTTATTTTTGTCCCTAGACACAAACAAGCACTTAAACCTTGCAGTGCGGGAGGGAGGGGGAGGGGGTATTAGCCCCACTGCAAGGGTTGATAAAAAAATTTTCCTGGAGATCTTCT
>NW_017307264.1:592405-596693 GCF_000935625.1 Nanorana parkeri | reverse complement strand
GTTAACCCAAGGAGTCTCTTGTCTCTTCCTGGAGATGCTTTGTCTGCACACCAATCTGCTTCAGAAATGTGTCTTTATTATTGTTCTTGCAGCATAATATAAATCAAAATGCATTTTTAATTATTGACAATTTGCCTAAGGGACCCTGCTAATTGACTTATATTATGCTGCAAGAATGTTAATAAAGACAACATTCTGAAGAAGATTGGTGTGCGGACAATGCATCTGACATGCTGTGGTGCCATCCACCAGTTGTTCCAGCACCCAAGGAATTTAAAAGAAGGGACTAATCGGTACAGAGTATGGCAGAGATGTTACTATTCTTGCTTGAGAGAGACACGACATATAAGGTGCGCAGGCGGCAGACCACATTACCAATTGCACCATATTACACAACCTGTTTGCCAAGACAGTTCTTGCAGCACACCAAGTAACAGAAAGGAAGACAGATAAGTCCTATTATAACAGAAGGACATTTGGTAGAGGCATTGGTAGTCTCTGGAAGCCTCATCACATTGGTCTCTGCCATTCTGGCGGACCCTGCCAAGCTTGGACCGCATTGGAGTACTTGGCATACATGGTGATGCGAAAGATTGGTGATGCGAGTCTACTGGGGTCCTCTCAGGGGCAAAAGCATGTCATGGGACAGGGCTTGTAGCAAAATTAAAGAAACAGCCAGCACTCCAGCACTTAAACACCATATATTAAAAACAAAGGTGTTAGTTGCATTTATTTGGAAATCTATGTGGAAGCCACAAGGCCTTGTCAAAGCCCCTCTGTGTAGTTTGGTCCCTAACTCTATTCTAACACAGCTCCTATCCTGGGATATGCAAAACAATAAATAGATTTAAGGCAGGTATGTCTGGGGGGTAACTAATTCCTCCTTAAAGGTGCAGAGACTTCCAGTGTGTCTCAGCAATCAATAACTAGCTTTTTAAAACAAGATGCACATTTCCAGCATACTTACCAGCCATTCAGCAAATTGATGCCACACTGTGTATGTTTGTATCAAGAATGGATAGTTCAAACTAGGGATGCACCGATACCGATAATAGTATCTGTGCCGATACCGGATATTATGGGTCGAGTACTCGTACTCACACAAATGGTCCCGATGCCTAGCCTGATACTGGAACTTCAGGAAGCCAGGGAGCGAGTCATTACACTCTGCCTGATTGGCTATGAAGCTGGCTCCATGTTCCCTTGTCACCAGGGAGCATGAAGCTGGCTTTCCGGCCAGTCAGGAAGCCGGGTAGCATATAATCACTCACCGTCTGGCTTCCTGATTGGTCGTCAAGCGGGCTCCATGCTCCCTCACCTGCCCCAGCTTCCCGGGTAATCAGAAAGCCGGGCGGCGAGTCATTACACACCGCCCAGCTTCCTTAATTGGACTTCCGTTATCAGTATTCAGTATCGCCGAGTACCAAAAAAAATATTGGTACTCGATGCCGAAAAATCAGTGCATCCCTAGTTTAAATTTCATGGGGGTGCTAGTGACAGTCACAGTCGAAGTACACCATCCTGTCCCTCACTGTCAGCCACAGTTAGCATAGGAGGGTGCATGGCCAACAGTGTATCAGATACCTGGTGGAGGCCAAGATGACAAGAGGGCTTTCCTTATAACTCTGGTCCAAACACCCCTGTAAGAGAGCACAGGGAGTTAGAGGGCACAGAGTGGCATGATTGCCGAGAGTCCAGATCGTTGAAACAGCTGAGCAGACACTGGTACACAGCAGACTGGAAGCGTGATCAGGACTAGCAGTGGTCAGTGGCAGAGAATACAGGGAGTAGGCGGGGAAGCAGGCAAAGTCGTAGGCAGGAGGGGGCTGAGGTCACACCAGAAGATCAGCAGAGAGAAGTTGTGGTCAGGAACTGGCCAAGGTCAATAGCAAGGAGGCAGAGCAAAGAGAAGACCAAGGGCAGCCTGAGTCAGCAATGGGGAAGCAAATCAGAAACTGGCTCAGGGTCAAGTTGCAGGGTAATCCAGCAACTTCCTAGCTTGGCACTGTTTCATAAATAGCCCATCTGCCAACAAGCCTGGAATTAGGCCTGCACGGCCATGCACCTGCACGACCACATATCCAAGCTCTTTGAGGTTAAATGTGTTAGTAAAAGGCAGTTAACCTACCAGGATGTTTTTGGATTATGGGAGTAAAGTGGAGAACCCAGAGAAAGCCCATGCAAACAAACCCGAAAATGACAGTGTCATTTATGGCAATCTAACCCACCCCCATAAGCAAGACTGCTAACCATAAACTATTTAAATATTTTTTTACAACTGTCATTCAAATAATTAATCAATATACCAGTCAGACCACACCCCCATTTTACCAAAGCTACTGTATATGCTGTTTGTACCATAACATATCTCTCAGGTTTATTTCTCTAATAATAACATGAACACTAGGTAGGGTTCTATTGTAAACTGGCAACAGAATAAGTAATATACATCTCCATGGAGACACCCAAGTGAGCTCAGAGCTCTCATTGCAGTCACAGTAAGGTGATCGGCCTTGTTTGTTTTTTTTTACAAGTGGCTTATGAAAAAATCATTCTTCAGACAATACCGAAAACCACAACAATTCTGTGGGGTATTTTTACTTCCAGGAAGTAACCAAAGTTCAGAGCAAATGCTTTCTTTAAAATGTAAAAATAAAGCAAGTTTTCTTCCTGCCAGCCATATTGACTTAAAAAGGTTTTATTCTTTGTTAGTTTGTGCATTAAAAGCCAAAGTCACTGCTTTGTGATATAGACACTTCCCATCGTATCCATCGGCAGGGTCCTTGCAAGATCTTAAATACTCCAGCGATGGTATGATGAAATCACAAAGAGGGGCAAAGGCTAGTGCAGTCAGTGGTGGCCCAGATAGGGTTGCCACCTGTCCAGGATTCACCCGGACAGTTCGGGTTTTGAATGCTGTGTTTGGGTTTCATGGCAGCAGAAACCCGGACACAAGATGTCAGGCACACAGGAGAAACCAAAATTAAGATAGGGGCTACTGCTCCCCCCACTGAAAATAGTCTCAACTGTGATATTTACATATGAAGGGGTGGCACTATTTACATATGAAAAAGCCGCAAATCATTCTTCCAAGAAAATTTCCGTGTCTCTCTAGAGTGTTCGGGTTTCGATGGAAGAAAAGGTGGCAACCCTAGGCCCAGACTGCAGCAGCTTATAACCGCTTCCTCCCCTTCCCCATCAGGGACATCATACACAATAAGGTAAGTTAAAAGGACTTAGGAAGGAGCTTTTTGAAAAACAGAAACTGTGAATGGGATTTGAAGTGGGGGTCTCAATTCTGCCTGGAGATGGGCTTTACCTGAGATGGGCTCCCAGGCATCAGAGCCTCCTCAACCGGCAATAGCCCAGGAGGCAAGGACCTTTCTGCATGGTCAACCCAAATATTTATATCCTCCTAATGGTTGACTAGCGATACATAAATATTTGTAACTCACAATTATTGCATCTTCTTGATATTTTACCAGGGACACTTCCGAACAGCACTAAATATAGGCAAGAGTTGCTCCTGCTCATGGCAGGGTCCTCACATATAAAAAATGCTTATTAGAAAATAGATATTTGAAGGCATGAAAGCAATATGTTATACAGTAAAGTATGGATTTATTTGTCTTGCTATTTTGAGATGTTATAAAATAATACCATCTGTTCTCTTGCACTCCATGACAGCACATCTGAAAGGGGATAAAGGGGCAGAAAGAGAAACAGTTACAATTTTAACTCCTCCACACGTTCCTTACCGACTTTCTCTTTTCCCCTTTTAATGCAAATGGTGTCCATTTATGGAATGTAGGTTACATCTTAATGGAGATTTTGTCTCTCTAGCTTTATTTTCTTTTCTTTTGCCTTATCCAGGCGATTCCAGATAGGTTGCCCAGCTGTAAGTTTTGTTCGTTAGTTATTAGTGTTGGAAACATGGGAGACCAGG
Source organism: Nanorana parkeri (assembly GCF_000935625.1). NCBI lineage: Eukaryota > Metazoa > Chordata > Amphibia > Anura > Dicroglossidae > Nanorana > Nanorana parkeri. The sequence goes on along the minus strand of NW_017307264.1, from coordinate 592,747 downwards.
GTACTAAAACCAAAGCCAAAGCTGCACTTTCATCTCCCTTGATAAATCTCATGGATTAGGGCTTTTGGCATTCCCTACAATATGAGTTTAGTTTCTGATTAGCTACTTTATAAAGCTGGAGTTACACTTTAAATTCAAAGGGACCTTCCTCACCACAAATTCTATATGAATATGTGTTGGATAATGATTGATTAAATCAGCCATAATTTTTTCTCATATCTTGGAGATTCTATTAGCATAAACCACTGTACTGCCTAGCTCTGCTGTTCTGCCAAGGCCATTAAAATAGCTCAAGACTGGTACACAATGTCATGCTTCACCTTACCTTAAAGCAAATTTCTG
>NW_017307264.1:568904-592373 GCF_000935625.1 Nanorana parkeri | reverse complement strand
TCACAGTATTTGTTTATTTTTAAAAGGAACCTCTAACAAGGTTTCCTACCCACCAGAGTCCTCCATCATGCCACCTGTGGGGCCCCTTCCAAGATTAATGCACCACTTCTGCCCACAGCTGACTGGTCTAGATGCTGCCCCTCGTTGTGACATCTCCACACTGCCGCTAGAGTTTCAAGGACCCTGTCAATTGACATCCCACCCAATGTGACCATGTCCCACCAAGCAATGGCGAGTACACCTGGAGAAGGACCCTCTCACTCTGCCGCTCAGAAGACAGAAGACCCAATGCGTTGCGTGTCCACAGATTTAGGTAAGAGTATTTAGATTCGTTTTTTACATTGTGCCATCGCATATAATGAATCAGAACTTAGCATGCTTTTTATGCAAAATGTCTTGTGAGTTTAAGAAATAAGAAAGTGTGAATAAGCCCCAAGGCTCATTTGCTTGGCTTGTAATGACTGTGGGTGGTGGAGCCATAATCTTGGAGGTAGTGTCTGCCCCTAAAGTTCCAGAGGAGTAAAGCAAGCAAGTGGGCATATAAGCCTACTATTATTCACCCATAACTGAAATGTAGTTTTAAGTGGAATTATGCAATTAAGATTTTGACTATGCACAGTGAGGGGAATTTACTAAAACTGGAGCAGGCAGAATCTGAAGCAGTTGGTGCATGGCAACCAATCAGCTTCTAGCTTTCACTATTAAAACTTAAAGGAGAACTATGAGGTGAGTGCTTTTCACTCACCTCATAGTTCTAGCCGACCTGTGACAATGAGACTGTCACAGGTCGGCTCAGTAGATCGGGAGGTGAGCGAACATATACCGGCGTTCGCTCGCCTCTCTATCCTGTCACGGCTCTGTGCCGTGACAGGGGAGGGGCTGGATTCCACTCTCCCCGCTCAGATCCGCCAGCGCTGACTGGCGGATCGGACAGGGGAGGGGGCGGGTACAGCTGGCTCTGCCTCTTGATAGGCAGAGCCAGCTGTCACTCACGCAGCTGGGCGGATCTCGACATCGATGTCGGGATCCGCTCCGGCTACAGTGTCTCAGTATACCGCGAGCTTTAGCTCGTGGTATACTGAGCTTAGGGTAACGGGAGGACGCTAGTTTGTGTCCTCCCGTTACCCTAAGGAGAACTATGGGGAAAAGCCCTGACCCCATAGTTCTCCTTTAAGGATTTTTTGAAGATGAAGATGGAATTTGATTGGTTTTTATGCACAGCTGCTCCAGGTTTCTGTCTGCTCCAGTTTTAGCAAATTTCCCTAGTGTCTTTAAAGCAGCAGTATTCCATTTGTGACGACAGTAATTTTGTATTTATGTGTTGTGATAAATGGGAGTATATATTGTGGTGATGGAGCACATATTAATTACAACTTGCAAAGTGACTTCTTCATGGAAGGTTTAAAATTAAGATTTTTATCTTAAACTAAAGGCTTAGGGCTGTTAAAGTTATCTATTTGCTGTGCCACCATAAAATGTTTTAGCTTGTAGGGAGACATGTGGAATTATTTATTTGCTGGTTCTATTTCGGCTCTTAGCGTGAGCTCCTGTTCACATATATCAGTTACACATGAAACTAGAACTCAGACAAGTGACAGAGAGTGGGTGTTCCATGAAGAGATACTACAGAGATAACCAGAAAAACACAGCCCAATTATAAGAACAGGGAGTTCATTGCAGTTGTATCAAAAAGCACGTTTGAAGTCCTTTACATTACTCATAACTATTGGAATTCAGAAAATATAAATCAAATATGTGGATTTATGTTTTGCTCCTCTATTTCTGCTCAATTACCATAATAGTTTTATTTTACATTTACTTTGGGTATAAAGATAGAGCTTTCTTTTGGTAGTATTTAATTACCACTGGGTGTTTTTTAATTTTTTACTATATAAAGAAAAAAAATTACAAAAATGTTGAAAAAAAAGATGGTTTCCCTACGTTATGTTATGGAACATTGCAAATAAATAATCTTTCTACATACATTTTGGCCAAAATGTATTCTGCTTCATTTCTTTGGTCACCTTGGGTAAATAGATACCAAATATTTAGCCTTAAAATTGAGCGTGCCCGGGAAATGGCAAAAAACTACCATACCCAAAATTGGCCATAGGTGACTCTTTAAAAGCTTTTACCGCTCAAAAGTTTGGTGTTAACAGTGATTGATGGCTCAAGAATTATTGCTTACACTCTGATGTTCACAGTGATATGTAACGTGTGGCACAATCATCACTTTCACACGTAGGCGTACCCTATTCTTTTGTATGTATGTGAACATGGGGTGGGGACTTTAAAAAAATGTTTTTTATATGTGACTTTATTTTTTTAACACTTAACTTTATTGCTATCATATAGGGGGATAACAAGCGCCCTAAAAGCGATCAGGCATCTCTATAGCGGCCCAAATGCTTACTGTTTAAAATGCTTCAACTTTCCTGCTTGCACGTAGTGGTTAAATTAAATTAGGCTACTATTGATAGGGTATTTCAGAAACCTTACCGTCTGGTTTAAATTTATTTGTAAACACCATTAGTAGAAGTTATCCATCTAAAAACAAAACAAAAAAACAACAGACATTATCAACATACAAGCCTCTATGGATGAGATGATGTGTCCCTTTAATACAGAACTATTATAAATGACTGAACCACATGTTGATGACAGACATAGACCGGGGCAAAGCCAAGTAACAGGTGTTTGCTAAGTTATATAGGGACTCACTGATGACAAACATAAAACAGATGCAAGGATAAGTCAATGAGGTGCAAAAAGGCAGTAGTAGGTACATATTGCTGGCAGATGAACAATTTTCACACTCACTGCCAATGCAGGAGATCTGTTAACACACACAAAGCATCTGTCTGTATTTTCCTTCCTTGTTATACATAAGTTTAGTCCCTAGCCTTTTACATGTTGCCTATTAAATTTCTCCTGTATGAAGATCTTCCTGCAACTTTAATGAGGTCACAAGACCCATGTGTGTCAGAGCCAATTAGGCCAAAGAGCCGTGTACCTGAGATGGTCTGCATATTGTGAGCTGCTATGCACACACAAATTAATTTTGCACAGCATTAGGTACTTGTGTAATGTTGTAGAGGGATTGCACTTTAGGAGATTTGGTGCGTATTTCAAGACTGCAACTCAGTGCTCTAACCTAGGTAACTAAGACTGGGAACCTCTGCATTTTACCACAGCTTTGCTGAAAAAGGAAAGTTGTGCAATTTATATAGCTCTGCAAAGCTGAACCCTACATCACCAACGAAGACCAAACATTCACTTCTCCATCAGTTGCTGCTTCAGTCACCATGAGTCAAACTTTCTGGAAAGTTTATAAAGCAAAAGTTCTACAAACATTGGGCACAGAACAAGATGGAGAAACACTTGAAGAGGTAAGCTTAGTGTGCACTCAATTTGCATTAATTTGTATTTATTTATCTCATGCAAAGAACACTAATGTGCAATAATTCTTAACAAAAGTCAGTCAAAGCAATAAAAGGCAATCGGTTTGCTTATTGCACTTTGCTTTATTATACCATATAGTTTTTAGTAAAAGTTAAATAAATGAGCAGTCATTAAATGGGTAACATTTTTACACCATAAAGTATGCTAGTACCCAAATTTGACACTGTAGTTGGTAAGCAATAGTAAATAAGTCATAGAAATTATACTGTACATGTTAAGGAGACAAAGAACAAACTGCAAAATGCATTAAATTATAGCATCAATGCTATCGGAGTAAAGGAAACTGTTATCAGGTTGCTATGACTTATTGCAAGCTACATAAGATAATAGTATCATTAGCTGTAATTTAATACGTCACTTGAAAGAAGGTTAAAAAAAATGGCACTTTGACCTGGTCTGGTAGCTTTTAATGTGTTTGGCTGGAGAAATCTAATAATACGTAGCCAGGAGCATGCTATGAAATTCTACTATTTCAGTGTATCAGAGCCAATGAGGCCAAAGAGCTGTGTAACTGAGATGGTCTGCATATTGTGAGATGCTATGCACACACAAATTAATTTTGCACAGCATTAGGCACTTGTGTAATGCTGTAGAGGGATTGCACTTTAGGAGATGTGGTGCGTATTTCAAGACTGCAACTCAGTGTTCTAACCTAGGTAACTAAGACTGGGAACCTCTTTGCATTTTACCACAGCTTTGCTGAAAAAAGAAGGTTCTGCAATTTATATAGCTCTGCAAAGCTAAAACCTACATCACCAAAGAAGACTAAACATTCACTTCTCCATCAGTTGCTGCTTCAGGCACCATTAGTCAAAATTGCATTAATGCATTTTCTGATTGTATAAAAATTATATGTATTAAAATTATTTATCTGAATTATATGTATTAAAATTATTTTATCTGTTATTAAAGACAAAACATACCTAGGATCTCCCACTGTTTTTCAAACTGTTCTTCCAGTGGCAAAGCCTTCACTGCCTGGAAGATAGTCTGCACTCTAGGAGCTGGGATTGTAAAGGGGTTGATGAAGCAGAGGATCAATGATTGGCCACAATGGAAGCCTTTGAGATACCCGAGTGTATACCTTGAGGGGTTAGTGTACTCCTGAAAAACACTAGTGCTAAGTGTCCTTGTCCTCTCTTTAATATAAAATGGGTGCTTCATAGTTTGTAACAAATTACTAAAACTAGAAACTGGCACTGGGAACAGATGAGGAAGTTTATGAATGTAATTACAAGGTTGTTATTGTATTTGTTTATTGTAGAGCAACACTTCTGAGGTTATTGAAGATGAAAGCCAGGACACCGGAGAAGAAGGATTAAATATGTCACATCTCGCAAAAAAGGTACAGATTAAAAAGGCACACAGGTTCATGTGTGCAGACTTAGGGCACAGGCCTGCTCTAGGTAATTTTACAGTCAAGTGTATGTAGTTTGTATGAACATTGGGAAAAAGATGTCTTACCTATAGACCAAATGACTTTCAACTAAAAAAGCTTTACTTTGTAAAGTGATTAATGTAATTTAAATGTCAGTTCTAGGTGCCTAATCACTGATACACTCTTTTCTCTGTCTCTGGGAATTTTTTTCCCTTCATAGCAATTTTCCAGATTCATGCAAGGCAAATTATCAGCAGATGATCTCTAAAGGAAAATTATTTTGAATGAACTAATAAAATGAACAGTTGGCCAAACTGGAGAATTTCATCCCTTTTCCCTACATTTGCAAATTGCTAGTAAAAATAACAAACTGTGCTAAATGCCCATGAGACGCTCTAAAATTAGTCCAAAATGACGTATCTCAGGAAGTAGTCTTATCAGTAATTTTGTGTGCAGGAATCTTCTAGGACAGTCCATGAAAGTGAGGGGAAAAAAGAAATATGTTTAAATAGACTGGCTTGATCAAATAATGAAAAGCAGGAAGAAACATTTCACTGAGGACAGCACTTCAAGAAAACTGGCATGGAGAGGGACTACATACATTTAGCAGACTGGTTTCTAATAACACTGGACTGGAACATGGGTTCTGACTGCTAATCTTTTATCTGTACCAAGAATTCATGGAACATCTGAACTATTCGTATTGTTTTCTGACATTCTTGTTTAGAGATCATCCAACTATATTAAAGAGTGATGAAGTCTGAGGAGGCCCTTTAGATGAAATACCAGGTGGGAGGCCATAAGGAGAAAGGTTTGATTTCCTGTACCTCCTTGCCTGTGCATTCTCTCAGATGATTTGGACACTCTGACCCAAAATGTTTGGCTAACATACATAAGGGTTTCCCAAAAGAGCTCCGAAAATTTGGAGGAATTGATGTCTCCTAGTGGGCCAATTAATTCCACATTGTGACATCTGTTGTACAAAGGTGGCCAGGAAATAAATGGTTTGGAACTTGGATCTTCTTCACTAGAGGGAGAACCGCAACTACAACATCTGAGGAGTTTAGACTTCATCTAGACAAGGATAGAAAAAGTTATTAAAAACAAAACCATCATAATATCCCAGATAGAACTAGTCTGTTATACTAGGTAACCTGAAGAGCTCTGTATAATTTTTCTTTACCAGTAAAACTTTATTCAGAATCTGAGAACCGATATTGCATCATAAGAACGGAATAACCTGGCAGGGAACCAGGTTCAACTTTTCTACACTCTCGATCATTTCGGGATGTATGGCTGAACCCTTAGAGAAAAAAAATTGTCCAAATAAAGGATGACTGTCATGGCTCTAAGTAATAAGGAGGTATGAGCTGCTTCCATACCCTTAAGGAAGATCTTTGGAGGCCATGAAAAGTCCAGAAGGTAGCAATATGAATGGGAAAAGCATTAAAAAACATGCCTACATTATAAGGAATATGGTTGTGTCCCAGAGGATGATAGAAGCCATTGGAATGGAATTGTAAACTAGAATGGCTTTTACTCAAAACATGAACTCTTGAGGCAGATCGACTGGTTGACAGGTCTGATATTTAGGATCTGTAAAAAAAAATTCAAATGATTTTTTAGCATGAAAATGTTGAAAAACTTTCCAAAACTCTAGGACCAGACTGGAACCAACAGCCTTCTATCCAGATGTGCCTAAAGAAGCGATCACAAGTTGATGATCTAACCGTGACCCCTAGATAAATGAATGACAATGAGGGGTCCTTGAAAATTCAATAGAGAATCCCTTGTCAACTAGCCTCAAAGTAATTTGGTTGGAGGATTCTTTACCACCACAGAAGAAAAGCTCCCAGACTTTATCCTAAAGGATTGTTGTTGTTTTTGGTGGGGGAGAGTGGCATGAGAAGACTTATATAAAATTCTAGTGGTTGGGTTTACATTTACTTAAAATTTTGATATGGTATATAGGGTATATTTCTTCCCCTTGATCCTAACCTGTGCCAACGGGATACTGCAATACCATTATGATGAAAACATTTCCTACATTTTGATTTTCCCAGGTTGTATAGTAACCAACTGCCATTTTGTTTTCATGAAGTACTGGTTTCACATTTTTCATCCTTTTTTTCGATATCAGCACTTTCTGTCTCATTGCTCTGGACCAACTTCCTGATAGTGACAACGGTGGACCATACCCACACAATGTTCACACAGCCACTTGTAGTATCCATGAGGGATGCGTGTGACAGGGTGACAACACAGGAGTACAATTAGGAAAAAGTTACTGAACACTGTCAACCAGTAGCAGCAAGTGCATGAACAATTATCTTCATGTTCATGGCGGGATCACCAGGTATTATTTCTAAGAAAGCTGCAGATTTAAAAGGGTAAAAAACTACTTTTGAAATTACAATAACATGGTATATGACTGTGTTTTATATCTACTTTAGCTACATTATTTAATTATATTTATAATTGGAATCATGTACTGTTTTGTATACTGCCATTGTATATATTTTCCTATTTCTCTAAAGCGCAATAATTTTTTGTTTAATAAAAATAATTTATAGGGGAAACAGAGAGGCTCACTTTAGGAAATGACATCTTAAATAAATAGCCTTACCTTCGGCACAGAGAGTTTGGGTTCTGAAATAGCTTTAGTGTTTTTAAAGTGAATAAAAAGTCTAAGAGTGATTTTAAGTCTACTTGTCCAAGGTGCCACCTAAAAAAAAACCTAATGAGAGCAGTAATATATTGTAATTACTTGTCATATTAAAAAAAAAAAAGGCTGCCACCGGCGCCCTTGTTTCTACTATTTCTGGCTTTTAGTTGCAGTTGATAGTGGGTTGGTAAGGCAGATACATCAATTGGGTGGTCTGGAAAAGCAGACAGTCTGTGCCTCTGCTTCACACAGATCCTGCCCCCAGCAAGGATGATGTTATAGAAAAAAGTGCACCAGTCAAGCAAACCAGGCAGAATAGGTGGCAGATTACTTATCCAGGTCCAATTTTAAGACATTATTGCTGTTTCTGAAAATCCAAACTCTTCCTTGCATTTAAAAATATTTAAGGGTAACTTTAAACATAACCCTAAGACTCAAGATCTAAACAGAAGTTGGATCACTCTGGAAAATGACAGTTCATGTGGTTGCCAGGAGTCAACATCGACTAACTAATAATAATAATGACTATTATTTTATCATTATTATTATGTTATCATTATTATTATCTTTATTGTTAACCAGTCATGATTAGGTTCATGAAAGAATCTAAATGTTCATTTTCAGGTTATTATAATTTTTCAATTCAGGTTAACACATAAAGGATTCATAATTACCCCTATGTTTAGGTTTTGTTACTCTCTTATGGTCACCACACACGTTACAATCTGACTATACAACCTTTGTACAATCAACTTTAGATCTACCAAAACTATGTAATATGAACACCTATTTACTCTGTGCAATCAATCTGTTTACAACCAGGCAGGCCCTTGCACTACATAATTCTTGCAGATCTAAAGGAAATTGTAAGGTGTGTGTTGAGCTTAACTCTTCAGCTTGAAATTCAATTGAAATTAGAAGTCATCTGAGTTGCTGCCTCTCAATTGCCTGATCACACACATTGTTTTTTCAGCTTCTGAGAATACACCACGTGCGTTCAAGCAGTTGACAAGGTGGGAAAATTCAGACTTCACAGGACCTCTGACCCCCTAGATAGCCCTACTCAAAATTGATAAATCTAAATAAGACAATATTAACTATACAGATTGCGAGACTATAATAACTAAAATGCCCTCATTCTAATCAATCATTGCACAGCACAGTAAGACCTTCTAAAAACAAAAGCGTCTCATTCCATCATATATCCTAAAAATAAGATTATTCATCATTTCAAGGCAGTGGTGGAGCCATTTAAATTATTGCTTTATGCCCCATTGGTCAGATGCACAATGGGGTGTAAAGCAATGATTTGCATGGCTCCATCCACTGAAGCAGCTGTATGTAGTTTGGAATGCATGTTCTGTTACATTATGCTATATTCGTCTATACACCAATGGGTCTGGATGTACTTCTGGCCAATAGGGTGTAACGCAATTATTTGCATGCCTCCGTCCAGGGTCGCCATCAGGGGATGGCCGATACCCACTTCAGGGGCTGGGGCAGCCTGGGGTCGGCATGGCAGAGGTGACAGGGGAGGAGGTGGAGGAGGCTGGGCCCCCTGGCCCCAGCAGCGAAAAAGGCCAGGCCCCAGCAGTGGCAGGTAAGGAGCATGTGCAGGGAAAGGGACCCCGGCGACCAGCCCACCTGAGACCCTGCATAGCCCACCATAGAGAGTCTCACATGGGCTGTGCAGGATCTATAGTGTGCTCTGCAGAGTCACTTTCAGGTGAGCTGTGTGGGGTCTCAGGTATGTGTGGGATTTTAAGTGGGCTCTGCGGGGCCTCAGGTGGGTTCTGAGTTCAGTACGTTACTAAGTCCTGGGTCCATTGCGTAACTAAGTCCAGAGCGTTACTAAGTCCTGTGATCAGTACCAAGTCCAGAGTCCAGTGCGTTACCAAGTCCAGAGTCCAGTGCGTTACCAAGTCCAGAGTCCAGTGCGTTACCAAGTCCAGAGTCCAGTGCGTTATCAAGTCCAGAGTCCAGTGCATTATCAATTCCAGAGTCCAGTGCGTTATCAAGTCCAGAGTCCAGTGCGTTATCAATTCCAGAGTCCAGTGCGTTATCAAGTCCAGTGCATTATCAAGTCCAGAGTCCAGTGCGTTATCAAGTCCAGAGTCCAGTACGTTACTAAGTCCTGCGACCAGTGCGTAACTAATTCCTGCGACCAGTGCGTTACTAAGTCCCGAGTCCAATGCGTTACTAAGTCCTGAGACCAGTGTGTTACTAAGTCCAGAGGTATAAATGTATAATAATAGTGTGAGACTGTGGGGGGACCACAAGTACCAGCATGCCATTGGCAGCTTTGGGGGGGGGGGGGGGCTAGCCATGTGGGTTGTATGGGGCCCCATGATTTCTAATGGCGGCCCTGCCTACGCCCACTGTCCTGAAATAAGGAGTTAACCTCTTATTTTTGAGATATGTGATGGAATTAGATTTGAATACCTTCTGTTTAAAGAAGGTTTTAGCTGTACATAAGACAAATAAGAAAGCATATAGAAATCTTTAAGAAGTTAGTATGCAACACTGCAACAGGCATATGGTATCTAGGAAAACTGGAGCTAAAAATTTGTACAGATGGTACAGCTTGTTGCACTGCTCAGAATGTACAGGGCTGATGTGGTGTTTACATTTTGCTCATTTGCAAAGAATCATCAGTTATGGGCAGCTTATCCAAAAGGAACACGTGGTCTTGGGCCCTGTGGTAGGCTGGTCCATAGGGAATAATAGCCAGTTTGAAAATGAGATTGCCACTCCTGTCTACCTGTGAAGTATTCTTCCTATGTTCCTGGCAGCAGCTCTGTGCTTTTCTCCTTTCCGAATCCAGAATGTGTGTACAGTACATATTTGCAATTCACTATTCCAGGGGGAAAATTCCTTTATATTGATTCTAGCATGTTTACATCCACTTTGTATAGTTAAATCGTGTACTTACCTAAAAGGTGCTGCCATAAAAGTTGTACTAGTTCACTGTAAAACATTTAAAGCAATATTAAGTCTTAAAAAAAACCCAGCAGTGTATTTCCATAGAAGCACGCCTCCTCCCCATGCTCACTATGTGTGAATGCTCATATACTACCTATCCACAGGTCCAAGGAGCTTTTGGTTGGAGAAGTGTTACTTCATTGTTCTCTAAAGATGATGAACACAGAACAGATCAGGATGTTGAGCAAATGGCAGAACAAGCCCCAGAACAGTAAGTATGAGTGTACACAAGGGCAATTTCGTACATATGTGCATTTTTTCTTGTGATTTTACCTGCACTTAAATACGTTAATGCAAGGTTTTAATTAAAAGAAGTTACCAGCGAGCTTTTTATGGTGCAGATGCTAAACAAATACACAAAAAAATACATGAAATGCTTGACTAGCTACATACTTACTGCTGCTAAATCCCTTACACCTCTCCATTGGAAATCATGAAATCTACCTATTCACACAGGGTGGCCACAGAAAGTCCATTTTATTTCCAAACTGTAAGAGGTGAGGGCAATTGCAAATAACATGATAGATTAATATATAGCTACATGGGCTACTTGGAAAGTTTTGAAATAACCAACCTTACAACAAGCCCTGGGAATTTAAACATACTTAAAGCAGGACTCTGGGAACATTTATTTAGCCACTGCACCGCAATGCAAAAGTCAAGGGCTCATTTTGGTCTAGGTTCAAAAATAACAAAATTAGACTCATCGGATCCTCCGAGCCTGCTTGCTCTTAGACTGGTTCCTTCCACCTCTCCCCCTCAGCTGCAGCGGTAGAGGGTCCTGCGAGTCATCGCATTCTACACACTGTGTTTAGTAGCCACAACTCAGTCCCATGATGGACTACAATCTCAATACAAATTAGTAAACTAACAGGGTTATTCATTAAGCTGCCGGAGGCAGCCGACTGAATAACTGAGCCGTAGTGAAGTGAGCAGAACATTGTTCGGCTATTCACTACGCCTCAGTGCAGCTGATTTCAGCGGTACATCAGCTGCACTTCGGTCAGCCGATCCAACATCTAGATCGGCTGAGCCGAAGCTCTGGCAGCTCACTTGCTGCCATTCACCCCTATTCACATAGGGGCTGAACGGCAGTGAGTGAATACTCGAATGCTGCTCGGACCATTCTGCTCAGTACCTCTGTGGTCCCGAGCAGAATAGGACAGCATTGAAAAAAGTTGAATTTTTTAAAAAAAAAAATGTAAATAAATGTTAAAACTAAAAAAAAAATAAAGATTTTTTTTAAAAAGAGAAAAAAACTGTTGGGCAGAGCTAGCAGTGGCAGCTAGCTCCGACCAACTGTTTCCTATTGGCTGGCACCTGCTAAATTCTTCTAGTAGGTCCCGGCCAGTGAATAACAAATGACATCTCGGCACGCTCCACCCAGTTGTAATTGTTTAATGACAGTTCAGTGTCCCCAGGTCTTTTGGGGATGCTAATCTGTCATTACAGCTGGGCGGAGTCAGCCATGAGATCACGGCTGGCTCCACCCAGCTGTCATTTGCGAGGCGTTCAGCCGGTCCTTCGCCCCGCTTCGGCTGTCATTTTGGCTCAGTCGAGCCGAGGCATATGCCTTCGGCTTGGCTTAGCCGCTCGGCCACCTTTGGGACCTGTATGGGCTATAGTGACTAGCCTGTGCAGCAGCCCATCGGTTTGACTGAACCGAAGGGCTCTCGCAACCGAAGCTAGCCGAAGCTTCGGCTGATCCTTTGGCTAGATTTGTGAATAACCCCCTAAATGTGAGATTGTAGTTCATCACTGGAGTGAGCCTGGTGCGGTGCCTACTTTACAACACACCCCCGGGGACCATGAGGAACAAAAGTAGCCACCCTCTAGAAGGAAGGACTGATTCAGCACCAATTCAGAGATGATTTGAGTATCTACAGCCGAATAATTCACAAATAAGATACATTTTTATTAATAAGGTACTTGAATGCATTTTTAAGGTTCAACTCCTGAGTTTAGTGTCACTTGAAGGTTATAGTGAGAAGGGACTAAATGAATCAAAAAGCCTTTCAACAGAATCAGTGAGTAGCACAATAAATCCTTTTTAGAACAGAAGGTATTCTTCTGCCTTATTCCATTGCATACAGTATTCCCAAAAACAAGAGAATTATTCCTCAGTTTAGGATAGTAAGTGAAGCCATTCAAATCTTTTCTTTTACTTTTATTCAATATTCTGATTAAGGGTTAGGATTTCTGAGCTACTTTATGTATGGGCATAATGTTGTGCTAGTCTATAGGGAATGACACAATCATCATTATCTGTATTATAGCAGCATTATTTAATATGGTGTACATATATGCAGGGCCCTGCTATTATTTTTGGGTTTTAAATAAGTTTGTATGTGAGACTTTGTTGTTTTATGTGTACTGAGACGGCTAGTTTAGTATAATAAAAGATTGATTTTTAATATACATGTAGCATATGGTTAGCAACACAAAGAATGTCTGGATGACAGAGGTGTGAATTTTTAAGCAGAAGATTGTATTATTGTTTTCATATGTTACATACGTATGATACATTGTGCATCCGGACAACTTTGGCATCTTTATATAAAATGTTTTTATTGATGGTACTGGTTATGCATAGATATATCATATTTTGTGGAATTTTACCATAAGGGACACTACTGGGACATTATGGACTTCCCCCTTTTTGAGGCAACTAATTATATATGTGGGGAAGGGTAAGAATCTCCATTATGTTTTGTTTTTTGTTTTTTTTATCTCTGTCTCTATCCTCATCAAAGTGGTTTTCCAGCACTTTCCATCCCTGTTACAGCAGAACATGTAACAAGAAAAGCAGATGTCGCTTGGATGGGGAAAACAGACAGCAATAAACATCTGACAGATTCTAACCTTTTCTCACTCTTCAAAAATACAAGCTTTTGTTGCTGTTTGTGTCCGTGTTGGAAGGTTTCCCATTACTTCCATTCCATGTAACAACTTGTTCTTACCCTTACAGTCCCACATATTAAAATGAATAACTGCAATTCCCCAAGAAAAAACAAACCTATATAACCTATTATTGCATACAAGCCACTAAACTGTCATTCTCTTTCAATATGGCATTCTGGAGGTGTCTTGTAAACCATTATTGTACTGAAACCATACCAGAAATCATGCCTTTTCTGCTTTTTTGATTGGGTAAGTTCTTTTCTTAGAAGTCTATTCTGACATAAAAAGTTACATTTCAGGCATCCCCTGAAATTGGAGTTTTATTTTTAGAACTTAAATGCCCTTTAAAAGGAGAATTATGAGGCAAGTGAGCTTCACTCAGCCTTATAATCTGAGCCGACCTGTGACAATGAAGCTGTCACAGGTCGGCTCAGTAGATCGGGAAGTGAGGGGACACATACCGTTGCTCGCTCACTTCTAAATCTATCCCTGCAGAGAGCCGTGACTGTCACTCTCGGCTCCCTGCAGGGATTCCCCCCTCCCCGCTCCGATCCTCCTGTGCTGACTGGTGGAACGGACAGGGGAGGGGGCGGGTACAGCTGGCTCTGCCTCTAGATAGGCCGAGCCAGCTGTCAATCCCGCAGCTGGGTGGAGTTCGACAGCAATGTCGGGATCCGTTCCGGGTGTGGCGTCTCAGTAAACCACAAACTGAAGCTCGCGGTATACTGAGCTTTGGGTCACGGGAGAACGCTAGTTTGTGTCCTCCCGTGACCCTTAGGAGAACTATGGGGAAAAGCCCTGACCCATAGTTCTCCTTTAAGGCTCATTCACTTCTATAACGATGCAGACTTTACAGTTTTAGTAAATACATTGCTGAGATTACACCACTGGATAAAATAAACTTGAACCTCCCAATCAGAAATCAGTTTGAGAAAGGACATAGTACAATATAACAAAGAGCTATTTCTTCAAAACGCAGGCATCAATCTGCAAAAAGGTTCTCTAGAATCCTTATAGCATAATAGTTAACCAAAAGGGGATTGTTTTATTTATAATCGATAGTCATAATTTAAGCAGCATTATCACCTCGGCGGTGGTGAACATTGCTTACAGGAGACATTCCCTTCATGTACCACCATTTTGATATGTCATATGTTTTTGGTTTTTTTCTGTAGAGCTCCTCCATCACATTCTCTAGACCACCCTTCGGAGAAGAGATCAGCAGCTCTTTGGGATACATTTACTAGCCGGTGGCAGCAAAGATCTGCTGAGCGCCCTGAGCCAACAGGGGTACTGGCAGATTCTCCAGCAGAGCAAAATGAAGCCCATCATGCAGAGGAGACACCCTTCAAATGGAGTTTTCTCACCAACAAATTAGCAGAGCTGAGAAGCAAGAATGACTAAAGACTACACCCGGCCGACTGAAGGCAGACCCCCCAAAGAACTGTGTGACCAAGCAACCTTGTGCCTTACTAAAATTGCTGGACACAAGCACAACTGGAAAGTACCAGTAGTATGTTTGTGACATAAATATCAGGCGGGTAAACATTCTGGCATACCTCTAGCTTTCATTTCCTGAGTTTTAATTATTGTTTCTCCTAGTTTTTTTTCTATAGTTTACTGGTGTATATGTCATGCCATAAACCGACATACTGCTGTAGAGCTGCACCTATATGAAATGTAAAACCAAAATTGATCCCAAAGAAAAATGTCTGGATATAAAAGTAAATATAACAGGAAGATATGCAAATGACAGCACCCCCAATCACCTCAGGCAGCACCATTAAAGTCAGACAGCTGTGTTGTAGTGTAAATTGGTTTCAGTTCTGATGTCTGCAATGGACAGGAATACAGAAACATAACTAGACAAAAGGAAATTTCATTTCTTCATTTCTGTACAAAACAAATCATTTCAAATCTTTTATAAAATAGGACCCTGTACAGCACAATATCATCCTTACCTTACCCCGACCTTTTCTTCAGTCTTAACATATCCATACACCTTAGGCTAAATGTTAGGTAATGATTCAAACAGTGAGCATTTGTTTGACTTGACCAGACTAACATAAATCTGTCCTATCCTACATATGTTCAATGCCCTTTGACCAGTATGGCCTAAACGAAAATAGGAATAATGGGTGTTTGACTGTAAAATGTCAAACTGGTTGAATAAACTATTGGCCTACAAAGATGTTTATTTACTGTTCCCAACACCAGCTGTTGGTTGCCGGTTATTATACAAACCTGCCAAAACAGCAGCTATTAGATGATGGGCATCTTATATTTCTATTGACTTTTATATCATGTTCCCATTACTAAAACTATTCTAGATTGTGTGTTTGATTGTTATAAGCTTGTAATTCTCTATCATCAACAGTATCTGATTTAAAACCATCTCATAGTTTATGTGCAAGTGACATAAAACACACAGTTTTGTTGACTGAGGTTGTTGATGTTGATTTAATTTTTAATTAAATGGAATGTAAATGTTTGCATTGTTGTTAAATAAATAATATATACATGAAAACCATTACAAGACAGATTAGGTGGCTGCTGTTAACTATATTGTGTATGATTCGCTGATGACTTCCGAGGCCTGAAGATACGCAAGAATATATTGGATAAATAGGATGGAAGATATGGTTGCAGTCATCATACCTTTGTATATGATCCACAAGCTTGGCTGGGGCATTGAATACAATCACTGGCAATAAAATCTCGTAAACATGGGCAACTTGCATTCATGCCGAAGTCCTTTATCTTTTTCCTGTGTGGGGGGCTCATTCATATGTAGCATTCAAAAACATTTGTTAACAACAACAAACATTTTAATTGAATCACATACATGAAATCACCTCTTGCTTGTTCCATCATATTAGCAGCATGTAATGCATAGCATAAGGTATACAGATACTGAGAAACCAAAAGCGACCTTAAATGCTTATGTGGTTCCTTAGCAAATGCTGAGAGACTAATGGAACCTGGAAGACTAAAGCTGGCCATACACCTATATACTTTCTGCAGATTTTCTATGGTCAGATGGAAAAAGTGCAACAGATTCCTCCATCTACACTAAACTGTGTGGATGGAGGAATCTCCCACTGGGCCATGCCTCATTATCTTGCTGGTCGGCCCTACTGGCTTCAAAACACCTGAGCAATGCCTGTATCCAATGAGATTGTTCAGGTATTTTGACAGCCAGTGGGGCCGACTAGCAAGATACTGAAGCTTGGCCCAGCGGGAGATTCCTCCATCCACACAGTTTAGCGTAGATGGAGCAATCTGTTGCCCTTTTTCCATCTGACCACAGAAAATCTACAGATAATCTATAGGTATATGGCCAGCTTTAATGTAGGGAAACTATGATGCAAAAATAAGCTGGGACATAAACTAATGAAATTACTAACCATAAAATGGTTAAAGTGTATCTAAAATCAAAAACAAAAATGTTATACATTGCAGTTTAACAATCCTTAGATGCGGTAGCTGTATTGGTTTTCTTTTTCCATAATTTACTTCTGATGATCCGGTCAGTAACACATTTCCGTTCTTAGGGTGGCTGCACTCACTCTTCCATTGTATCTACGGAGGAGCAATGTAGCTACCCTTGGACAACCTGTGGAAATGGTGTGAGATGGACTAGTAGATTTAGATGAACTTTATATAAATGACTAATAAATTAAAGTCTTTTCAGCAGTTACAGTAACAGTTTAATTTGTCCTTTTGGGATAACGATTTTACATTGATGCATAAAAGCTGACCATTGTAAGCACCCCTGTCAGTGTTAAATGGTTTGTCTCAACCCTCTATCTGACACTTTTTCTGGACAGCTTGGTCTGTTAGAGGAAGTTGAAAATTAACCAACTTACTGGCCGGATCACCAGGTAATACAACTATGTGACGGGGGCGGGGGGAAACAGAAAAACAAATCTACTGTCGATAGACTGCATCATGTGTCATTTTTTGATTTAGCCTATAGTTCCACTTTAAACAATGCCCAAAATATTCAGGAAATATATTGGAGAATATAAAAAACAGACACAAGGTCTATATTTAAGAGTGCTTTCCCAGTATCTGACAAGAAGGTATGTCAAAGAATTCATGTAGTATTTTTTTCTGTCTGACAATGCATAATTTCCCGGTGATTTGTTTAGATAACTGACACATGTCATACTGTAGATTCCTTTGGTGTCGGCTTGTGTTCATGGCTTCCATTGGTCCGTGCTCGCTGACAACTATAGATCCATTTTATAACACGGGCATTCCTCTCGATTATAGATACTGGGTTTTTTTCAGCTTTCTCTTCTTCAATAGCAACAAACTCACAGCTCACTTTATCCATGGATTCAATGCTACCAAATGGTGTGTACTCCTCTCCATTTTGGTACATATCAAGCAAGTTTAACAAGCTGCCCTCAAGGCCACAGCTCTCAAAAAATGTTTGTGCATCAGCAAAAGTGAGTTTGTCATGGACTGTAACTTCCTGGGCTTCAGGGGCGCTGGTGCAGTTAGTATGACACACCAGTGGTTGCTCTCTGCTTTTTTGTAACTTGGGGGAAACTGGTACATCCTTTGTGCATGTTTGAGGTTGATTCTGTGAAAATCTTGTACTTCTTCTTAATAGTGGTGTCCCTTGAAGAAATCGAATCACAAGGCCAGCTTCCACGTTATCGTTTTCCTTGCTAGCTTCCTCACGCTTTTGCCTATACATAATGAGAGAATCAGGTCGATTCAGCCTTCTGCCACTCAATCGCTTCCGACAGAGGGGACTGACTATTGAGCAGTTGGGGGGAGGCTGTGGGTCATTTCCTTGGTTTGATGTGAGGAAGCTGTGAGATATGGCTTGTTTCCTGCTGGGACTAAGTGTGTGATCTTTGCATGCTTCACTGTGATTGTCTTGCTTTCTTATGTTTGGAGGGAAGTTGCTGGACTGGGAGAAGATGGTTGTTGGTCTAAATGTTTGCACTGGTGACTGCAGATCTGATTTTTCAGCTGCTTGATGAAGACAATCATTAAAATCATTTTGCTGTGATGTTAGCCCTTGTTTCGTAGAGCCAAACTGACTTGTGAAATCATACTCTGATGCCGAGCTGAATTCAGTTGGTGAACCGGCACTATAAAGGGATGGGCTCTGTTTCCTTGCTAAAACCGGACTCAGGAGAGTGCCAATGGCCGGGTTCTGCCTGCGATGTATCACTTGCGGAGATTTTACATACTTGGCTTTATCTGCCTCCAGTCGATCAGATGCAGTCACCCTGGGTCTGCTCATAAGAGGAGATAAAGGTTGATTGATGGGCGTCATTGTGACAATAAGCTTGTCGGTGAATGCCAAAGGTTCATGACTTATACACAGCAGTCCAGTATATAGGATGCTGTTTGTCCGTCACTGGTTAAAATTGGGAAACATGGTAGCTGCAAAACAGAGTGAGGATTTATTAGAAAATTAGATCGTTCAAATCACAGACACAATTTTGAGCGAGGAAGAGTTAAACCACAGTTAGATTTTTTTTGACCCCCCCTTCTTCCTGTTAGGGATGTGTGTGGGATGGGTGCGAACCAATTCAATGACACATGTTCAACAGTGAAACGAATGGCAAATGCACTCATCAATTCATAACTAGCTTTAAAGCAAGGTGCACATGGATGGGCTTTACAAAAACAGATATTTCCCAGCACACTCACCAGTGTGCTGGGAATTGTCTCTCCTGGCGAACCTGCACCCAATTCATCCTTTGCTATATGTTTGCTCCAAGATAGAGGCTCTCATAGATTAGAGTTAGGGCCACACAGAGGGGCGTTGACGAAGCAGTGTGGCTTCCACGTATTCTGCAAAAGTTGTGCAACTAAAACCTCTGTTTTTGACCTTAGTAGTTGGACAGTGTACTTTTTTTGCAGGCTGGCTAGTGAGTGTGCTGGGAAATGTCTGTTTTTGTCATGACAAATGTCCATCCTGGCCCAATCAGCTGCAGGCAGGGAATTCCCAAACCCGCGGCTATATGTAACAAAGGGTGGCCATAGCTTATTGGACCAGCAGTGGGATGTTACAGATAGTATCACGCCAAGCCCACAGACGCTCCTGCTTCATGTTCTTTGAAACAATGAAAGTAATGCAACTTCCTCATTAGGGGCACACAAATCAATTAAAACCTTACAGAAGTTTTAGTTCTTCTCCAATGTATTAATAAAAATGCTTTTATTGCACAATCAGTTCCATTGGGGGCACAGAAAGCATAAAAAATCCTGACAGAGGTTCTAACGCATGGGTGGGCACACCCGGCCCTCCAGCTGTGGTGAAACGAAAGGTCCCATCATGCCTCTGTCTCTGGGAGTCATGCTTATGGCTGTCAGTTTTGCAATGCTTCAAGGGATTTGTAGTTTCACCACAGCTGTATCCAGAAAACAAAAGTAAAGGTGCCCATACACTGCACGATTCTCGTACGAGAATCGCGGGAAATCCTGCGATTGTGCGAGAATCGTGCAGTGTGAATGAAGACGTGTGACCGTTTCTACTGTACGGTCGCACGTCTTTTGTCTAAGGAGCATGCTAGAAAACCAGCCGAAAATCTTACGATTTTCGGCTGGTTTGAATGACGCTCGGGAGACAAATGCAAAACGGGCCGGTGTGCGCACGCGCACACTGCCCGTTCAGCATTGCGGTCATCGGAAGCCCACCCCTCAAGGCCCCTCTATTTGTACACATGTGTTTTTGTGTTTGAACATTTTTGTTTTAGCCAATGAAATTACTAGGAGGAGGAGATGGTTGTTGGGTGTGAAATTGCACGTTTATCAGGCATTTTTCATGTGCTCCCACTGAAGTCTATTGGGGCCACGAGACGTGCGATTATGCATCAAAAAAGTTCTTATACTTTTGATTGTTGAGCAACAGCAAATCGCTCAGATGTGAACAGGCACATTAAAATAACATGGACTTCTGAATGTCCAGCATTGAACACACTTCAAATAGCTCTGGTGTGAATTACCGCACAGCGCTGCAATGCACATCCGTCAGCAGAGTATTTTGGGGTGTCATTCAGAATGAATTGCCCTGCAATACATTGCACCAACACATGTAACTTGCATTACAGCATGTCACGGTAACACACAGACTACTGCGACAGGATAGTGTGAATGAGCCCTTAAAGAACTACAAATAAGAATGGGGAGAATGTTCAAATATTAAATAGCATGTCTGCACAAAATTAAAAATACTCAGTACTCATCTCTGCAATACATGCATTTTGTTTCCATATTCAGTCTCTTTAAAAATGCTGCAGAAATCCAGTGGGCTCCCAATTTCCTGCTGTGTGTCTATAATGCTATCTTTGCGTACTGATATTTCAAGAAGTGTTATAAGCCATGCCTGAGTTCTCCTCCGCTGGAAAACACTTCCCACTTCTTCATGGAGATGAGGAGAAGGGGAGGTGTTCTGTCGTCCAGCTGGAGAGAACTTGGGCAGGGTTGACAACACTGGTAAGGATTTCAGTGCAGCGGAGGCAGCACGCTACATAAAGTTTGGAGCTCAATGGATTTCTGACAGATCAACAGGTAGTTTTCTATAGTTGTGGCATTTTTAAAGCTGAACTCCGGGATAAACAAATATTTTCTACATAAAAGGAGTGTGTATTCTTACTGGAATTTCAGTGTGCTTTGTGTATTTCTTCCAGCTCTGTGTAGTAATCTATTGGGAAATGTTTCCTCTGTGCAGGAGTTTCCTGTAATAAAGACCAGTCACTGCTGCTCTATCTCCTTGTGCAGGGTGACTGGTCTTATCTCAAACCTTTAGTTTTCTGCAGGCAGCCTGTAGTGGTGGTCCTGCTAGATCCCTACCCAGCTCGGCTCTCTGCACAGACTTTGTGGTCACTGCTAACTTTACAAGGTAATGCCTGGGTTTGAAAAGGCATTTGGTGCCCACAAAAGTGCATTTATATCGTTTGGGGCTGTTGAAGATCATATTTAAATGAAAATGTTTGTGCCCGGAGTTTAGCTTTAAAGAGACGGAACTTCGGAAAACGTGTATTGCAGAGATGTACTGAATATTTTTCCGTAGACATAAACTTTAAGAATAATAGGCTATTGAAAACAATACATGCAGATCCAACAATCTGTATTTTCTAATGTGTTCTAATCTCATGAAGAGATCTGGAACTATACATATGTACATACTGTCTGCATCCTTCTCCAACCAACAACCCGATAGTCTAAAAATACAGACATCTGAGAACAGCCTGAAATAGCCTCAGTCTGCACAGAAGGTAATAACTCAGAAGAAAAAAAGCCAAACCAAGACCCAAACCAGCTAATTATAAGTGAGGAACTAAGATTAGAGAGAAAGAAATGAAGAGGGACAAAAAGATTTGTGGAGTTTAAGAAAAAAGAAAAGAAAATATGGAGACTTTTCAGAAGGCAGACACATCCATAGATAAGAAAATAAAAACAGACCGACTTGAATCTGGCGAGTATAAAAAATTCAGAATATACACAATACATGTGACAGAACACACAGTGGATAAACTGAAGCAAGGGAATGTTCCATATCTATCATTCTTTATAAAGTCATTCTTATTTTTATATGGTATAATGTGTGTGTGCATATATGTATATATCTGTTGCATAGGAAGTTGTCAGTTTACATAAGAAATTAATTATATATATACATATAAAAATTATTTTAAAATATAATATAAATCATATAGAGAGAGAGAGAGAGCGTTTTTCTTCTTTATATTTTTCTTTTTATAGAAAGCTGTCACTTTACATAAGAAAGCACCCCCACAAATAAGAAAGCAGTGACATATTAATTATTTAATGCCCATAAAATAGACTGGAAATGTATATATCTCTCACCTGAACCAATTGGTGTGGTGTGCATGTCCACATCAACGAATGGGATTGTCCAACCTGTGGCGAAGTATGGAAGCAGTGCAAGTATGCGATAAGAGCGAGCAAAGGTGCGAGCTAGAAGGCTCGGCTCCCTTCTAGTGAGGGTGAAGAAGATTGGCGCACGTACAGTATGGGTGTGTGAGAGGGTGCAATAAGTAAAGAACTGTGTCACAGTGCAGCGTAAAGTGTGAGTGTGTGTGCTTGACAAACAAGGAAATCTCCACCCTTTCCAGACGCTCTCCCTTCTCATTATCCGTTTGCTGACTGTTCTGTACATTAACTCCTCATTTCCCATCCATGTGTGCTACGCTCCTCTGTCATTAACTTGTCAGCTGTTATTCCTGTCACTCTCACCTGTTTGAACAATAAGCTATCTGTGAGCTAACATCCACACTTGGGCGGGAGCGTTTTCAGGCGATCCTGAAGTATTTTTTGTCCGTTTTTTTGTGTGTGCATGTTTTTCGGACATTTTCAGGCTTGAGCATTTTTATTAGCCAATGGAAAGTTGTTTACTTGGCGTTTACATACACACGTTACATGCGTTTTACAGGTGTTTGTCCGAGGCGCTACCACTGAAGTCAATGGCTCTGTTCACACCTAGGCATCAGCGTTTTCTCGCATATTAGCGCAGGTTTTGTCTAGCCTCTCGTCTAGCTTGTTTATCACGTTTTTGCATGTTATTCATACTTTTGCATTCCATAGATGCGTGCACATGAAGACACGCGTTTTAGCAAGCAAAATGAAATTAATTGCGGTGAATAGACAAAATGCACGCAAAATCGCGCACAGAAATGTGCAAACCGCTCATGTCGTATGTTTCCAGGCATTTCCATTGAAGTCTATGGGGCCAAACGTGCTATAATCTGCCAGCGTTTAGCATTTTATAGTTTGCGACAAAACTCTCAGGTGTGAACAGGGGCCATTGAAATTAATGGGATTTCTTGTGTTTAGAGTTTTCTCGTGCTTAGCTTTGAGCGTCAAAACGGCTAGGTGTGAATAGGGACTAACAGGCCAAAAACGCTCAATTCTGACTGCAAAAAAGCTTAAGTACAATGCAATGCTGTGAGCTGGCACCATTGCAAATTCTAGGATTCTTCATGGTGATCTTGCTTTAGGAAACATGCTAGTGGTTTCACATAATCTTTATATATATAGATCTCTCTCTCTCTCTCTCTCTCTCTCTCTCTCTCTCTCTCTCTCT
>NW_017307264.1:564258-568452 GCF_000935625.1 Nanorana parkeri | reverse complement strand
TATATATCAGTGAGGCCAGCTTAAATCTGAACTTCGCTGACACTTACGCAGTTACAGCCATAATTTATTTTCCTTTTGGGATAAAGATTTTACATGAAATAAAAAAATACTGACCATTGTTAGTTGTCAGTGTTATATGATTTGTCCCAACTTTCTATCTGCTACTTTTAAGAACAGCCTGGTCTGTTAAAGCAGAACTCCAAGGAACTTTTTTCTTAAAGGAGAACTATGAGATGAGTGAAAATCACTTAGCCTCATAGTTCTAGCCGACCTGTGACAATGAAACTGTGACAGGTCGGCTCAGTGGATCGGGAAGTGAGTGAACACATACCGGCGCTCGCTAACTTCTCGATCATCTCCCTGCAGAGAGCCATGACTGTCACTCACAGCTCCCTGCAGGGATTCCACCCCTCCCCTGTCCAATCCTCCAGCGCTGACTGGATCTCAAAGGAACAGGTGAGAATAACTTTATTATTTTTGAACCTAGACACAAACGAGCAGTTAACTCTTGCAGTGCAAGGGTAGCCCCACTGCAATGGTTAAGAAAAAAATTCCCCCCAAAGCTGCAATATATTGAATTTTTGCTTTTGGGTTTAGATACACTATAAAATGTACATGAATGCCAGCTATTGTATACATTGGAAATGACATTTGTAAATAATTACTGGCTAAAACATGTCTCTGAGACATTTTAAAGATGGTGGTAAGAGGAAGTATGCAAGACATTACATATCATTGTTGTGGGTGAGGTAACAGTTATTACCCTACCAGATGATTCATGATATCCCAACTGCAGATAGCAGATGGCAAAGTCTGTTTAGGGAAGGGCAAACAGATGAATAAACACATAAGAGTCAGTCAAAGCTTTAAGATGGGTGTTGCTCTTGCTGAGTGTAGGTTTCCAGGGAAAGATTGCTAAGATTGTTTGCTTTAAAAAAATGTTCTTACTTTCCAGGCTGTAGAAAACTGATGTGTTCTTGTGCAAGACTCTTATGTATATGTGATCTAGTATACAGGAAATCTTTATTCACTGATATTGATCTCATAGTCATGATTACTTTATTCATCATACTATTATTATTATACATATTATTTACAGAAAGAAACTTATGAATTTCAGGACTGATCACTCGGATGTTTGTAAATAATGAGATAGTAACTGTTTAATATGTCTCCAGTTATGAATGAACAGGAAGTGAACACATCGGTGCTGATACTGGGCATTTTCATGAGTACTCGAACTTGTGAAAATGCCCCGATACTAAGTGCCGATACCGCACTTTACATTTTTAAACAAGAGCGGCTGCCATGAGGTCTCCAGCAGCCTTCTTTTACAGCGCCTGTCCGCACATCTCCCCCAGTACTTACCACCGCCCGCCATGGTAAGGTTCGCACCCGCCCATACAGCCCTGGGAACACCCACCGGTACAGCCCTGGTTAATCCTTCAGGCAGCCCTGATGAGATGCCGCACACAGCCCTGGTGAAACGCAGCACGCAACTCTGGTGAGACCCGAGCGCAGCCCTAGTGAGACCCAAATGCAGCCCAGGTGAGATCGTGCACAGCCATTGTGAGACCTGCATGCAGCCGTGGTTAAACTCCCAGGCAGCCCAGGTGAGACACAACACACAGCCATGGTGCATTGCTGTATAATGTATTGCTGGGATTTGTGGTCCTCTACAGCTTGGAGTCAGTGGCAGAACTTCCAGGGTCACAGCTGGGCTCTGGTCCTAAAATCCTTAGTCTGCATTGTTTTAGTAAAACTGTCACATGACGCTATAAAAAGGTATCGATAATTGGTATCATTGAGTACTTGAGGAAAAGTATCGGTACTCGAAAAACATTGTAATTGGTGCATCCATAGTAAAAATAATGTACATTTTTTTTTTACAAAGGGTAATTATTTTTTAAAAAATGTTTAAAAAAGAACCCCCCCCCCCCCCCCACACACACACACACACAGGGTATGCTATGCCATGCTCAGCGCTGTTAGAACACATCACAGTGCCCGATTTTTTTTTTTAACTTTTTTAAATCAACATTAATTCAGCTGTGTGGCAACACATGGGAAAGTGTTGTGACGCATTGTCGTGTGCTGTAATACGCTGTGTTGCGATTAAATGTATGCCTGCATCATTTTATAACACACACTAACAAAGCGCATAAACAGCACTGCAGATCAGGCGTTACCACAACACAGATATTTAGCATAAGTTGCTTATTTATAGTTTTGCATACCTTTGTTTTTGACCATTTCGCAAAAAGGCGCAATATAAAGTTACAAATATTTGTTATTTATTACCTCAATACAGTTTTATCTATTAGTTTTAGTTGGAATCTTGTAAATTATGTTTTTTTTGTGTGCACTGAAAATGATTTTAGTGAAATTTTTTTTTTTTAAATATTGATTTGATAAACATTTGATAAAACATGCTCCCAACTTTGAGGGAACAGTTTGGGGATGGCCCTTTCCTGTTCCAACATGACTGCGCACCAGTGCGCCAAGCAAGGTCCATAAAGACATGGATGTGCGAGATTGGGGTGGAGGAACTTGACTGGCCTGCACAGAGTCCTGACCTCAACCCGATACAACACCTTTGGGATGAATTAGAGCGGAGACTGCGAACCAGGCCTTCTCCTCCATCATCAGTACCTGACCTCACAAATGCGCTTCTGGAAGAATGGTCAACATTCCCATAGACACACTCCTAAACCTTGTGGACGCCTTCCCAGAAGAGTTGAAGCTGTTATGGCTGCAAAGGGTGGGCCAACTCAATATTGAATCCTACGGACTAAGACTGGGATGCCATTAAAGTTCATGTGCGTGTAAAGGCAGGTGTCCCAATACTTTTGGAAATATAGTGTGTAGACAGATAGATAGATAGATAGATAGATAGATAGATAGATAGATAGATAGATAGATAGATAGATAGATAGATAGCTACACATACATATACACACACACATACACACACACAGTCATGGCTAAAAATATTGGCACCCCTGCATTTCTGTCAGATAATGCACCAAAAATGCAAAATTGGAATTGTAAAATTGTTGCAATGACAAATGTTTAGGCATTCTCATGTTTATTTATTTTGTTTATATTGGTATGACACAAAAAGAATTAGAAATTGTTTGGGAAGTTTACATATATGTACATAACCTGCATATTTAGCTGTTTCCCTGAAGTTCAGCTTTAGCACACAAAGGAGTCAGCCCTAACATAACTGTCAGCCTTGCTTAATGATATGCCACATAAAAGAACACAAGCTGCAGCATCTGTCCAAGCTTAACACAACAGTTCTCTTCAACTGGCTCCCTTAAGCCAGTCCCTAGCCTAGGAAGGTGCTTGAGAATAGGCTGATCATGGGGTTTTGACATCTGCTTGAGCGAGTATGAACTTAACCACTTCCGGTCCGCAATCTGTCTATATACGGTGGCCTGCAGCAGCCGTGTTCTTGTTGTCGTTTTTACCAGCCAGCGATGGCTGTTAATGTTCAAGCGATAACTCGCGCCTATACAGCCACCAGTTATTACATAATTTCCGGTGTTACTAGTTACAGTCTCTGGCTCTTAGAGCCAGGAGAAGAAGCTGGTGAAGCAGATTCCTGAGACCCCACACAGCCCTGGTCAGACCTGCACAGCTTCCTGAGAAGCTGCACAGCCCTGGTGAGCAACACAGAGTATGTCGCTCCATATTATTCTCCATTGCTGTATAATGTATTACTGTATAATGCATTGCTGGGATTTGTAGTCTCTACAGCTGGAGCCATTCCGCATTGCTGTCATGTTACATGAAAAAACAAACATTCAAACAATACTGTGCAGCAAAACAAGGGAGATTATTTACCAAATTCTAGTATCTCTCCTACGATGGTGGGGGCCCAGCAAGCAAACAAAGAAGGCCAGGGGAGGCTCTAGCTATCCCTTTTAGATTGTAAGCTCTCACAGGCAGGGCCCTCCTTACCATCTTGTCTTGAATTGTATTGTAATGTCTTCACCAACAAAAATAAAAAAAGCAACTATCACATTTAAGGATTGGTAGGCTTCAATATACAAATTATTTGTTTTTGGGTTTAGATACGCTTTAATGACTTGTAGGGAGTTGAAATATAAAGATTACATTTATAGCTGGGAAGGTTAATCTATAAATGAAAGTGCAACCAAAGCTAAACCCTTTTTTTTTTTTTTT
>NW_017307264.1:562428-563678 GCF_000935625.1 Nanorana parkeri | reverse complement strand
GGATAGTGAGTGGATTAGAACACCCATCAAATTTGTATTGCTGTCTGTGTCCCTGTTAGGGAGATTTAGGCCTCATTCACGCTGCTTAGAGTCGGCCCGTAAAGATCCGTGCGGCGTGCAGGGCTGTATTGGGCTGTTCCTGGGAAAGACAGGTGCTGCGTGTGTCCGTGCTCAGCGTACGGACACCCGCACGAACGTGCAGTTCCGGTGAGCGTACGGCCACGTCCTCCCATAGGGAAGAACAAGCAGCTGCGTACAATCACATGCAGCACCTGTCCTTCCCGGGAACGGCCTGAAACGGTCGTGCACGCCGCAAGAATCTGTACGGGCCAACTCTAAGCAGTGTGAATGAGGTCTTACCCCTTCTATTTGTCCTGGTGACCATTATCACTGAAAGTAAAGGAAAATCCAAAATTTTGGGTTGTCGTCTGACCAGACTAGCTGGAATTCTTCCAATGAGGACACCAGTTCTGCTGACCACCAGGAATTTCCCTCACTTTGGAGGGATTTCCTCTTACTTCCTGTTAATGGCTATTGGACAGGAAGTGAAATCTCACCAATAGGAAACAGATGACAAAACAAGCTGACAGGGGTTATTACACCTTCTTTACTCCATTCAAAACTAAAAAAAGTTTTGGCTTCAGTTCTTCAGTACTTCAAATTGGCTAAGGCCTCATACAAGGTCATGATAGGGGCCAGTTTTCAAATTCAATACTGACTGCATGCGTTGGCTTTACACACAAGAGTGAATGCTTCATCATGTGACAGCAAAACCCTATGTGGGCAGTGCAGAAAGGATCAACGTCGGCACATCAGCTAGTAATAGCCAACAGGAGTTCAGATTCCTAGAGTGACAACGCTGCCCCTTCTAGGACAGAAAGTTCCAATGCCGGGTGAAAGTGGAAGGACCACCAGGTATAATGGAAATTAAAGATCACAAACTGGAATAAGTAAAAGTTGACCAATGATTACATTCAATATTTTATTTATGGTTTAGATACACTTTAACTTGCAACCTGTAAGATGTGTAGGACAGAGATTGTGTAACAGTAACTCTGGCCAGCTTTTTATTACTTCTAGAAAGTTATAAAAGTTCCACAGAGATGGAGCAGAGATTAACCACTTCCAGGCCGCAATACATATATATATATATATACGGTTGCCTGCAGAAGTGGTTAAACCAAGAACACGGCTGCTGCTGCATGGCAATGACTGTGTGTGCCGTTACATCTATACAGCAGCCGGATAAA
>NW_017307264.1:555148-562329 GCF_000935625.1 Nanorana parkeri | reverse complement strand
ACTGCCCCCCCATGCAGGGCCCACAACGATCAGAAAGAGATCAGCAGGCTTCCAGCCACTGATCTCTCCTCCGATCACTGGACCCGGAAGTGATGAAGTGATGTGTATTACATCACTTCAGGTGTCACTGTTTACATTCTCCGGGTCTTAAAGCCAGGAGAAGAAGTTGGGGAAGCAGATCTCTGCTTCATTAGGTTTTTTATTGATTTGATAAGCATTTGCGCAAATATCGTGCAACATAAAAAATTGCAACTAGCACTTTTCGATTCTACAGGGCCTCTGCTTTCAGAAAATATATCATTATTTGGGGGTCTGAAGCGGTTTTCTAGCCAAAAATTCTGATTATATCATGTGTGCGCAAATAGTAAGAAATTGATCCGGACAGCAAGTGGTTAAACCAAAAAAAAAATCACATTGTTGATTTTCTTTGCGTCTCTTAGCCAGTTAAGCTAATTATATGAAGCTCCGGGATGTTGGATAAAAACTACATTTCCTCAAAGGGAAAAATGCAAGGTCCATTCATTATATCAGGCCTCACTCCCTCCACCTTGGTACTGATGGATTGGCGCAAAGCCAATGTGGTGGCTAACTTTAAAAAGGGATGAAAGTCTTTAGCAAGTAATTACAGACCTGTAAGTTTAACTTCAATAGTTGGCAAGATACTTGAAAGTTTAATCAAGGATCACATGCAATTGTTTCTGCTTGAAAATAATATCATCAGTGATAGTCAGTAGACATGTGCACTGCCAAAAAATTTGCTTAGTTTAGTTTCGTTTTAAATTCGGATTTGTGTTATTTCGTTTTTCAGGATTCGGGTGTTAAAGTCAATTCGGATTCGGACGAAATTCGGTAGCGTTAGTACGAACGTTCGTTTCTTTTTCTGTTCTTATTCGTTTCGTTCGTTCGTTTGCAGCAAAAGTGACATTTGAGGGGGAAAAAATATTTTTCTCCTTCTCTAATGTCACTTTGCTCCAACGAACGAAACGAATAAGAAACGAATAAGAACAGAAAACAAAACGAACGTTCGTACTAACGCTACCGAATTTCGGAAATGGAAATTCGGATTCGTTTGCATTCGTTATGTCTGTAATTCGGATACATCCGAATTTCCGAAAATTCTTCCGAATTTCGATTCGGAACGAAACGAATCGCACATGTCTAATAGTCAGCACGGATTCACAAAATACAAGAAGTTGTCAAACAAACCTACCTTCTTTTTATGAGGAAGTGAGTAACAAATTGGACAGAGGAATATAGTATACTTGGCCTGTGGATATAGTATACTTGGACTTTGTAAAAGCGTTTGACACAGTTCCCCACATGCGGCTAATGTATAAGTTAAGGTCAGTAGGTATAGAGCATTCCATCTGTAATTGGATAGAAAACTGGCTTAAAGACCATATTCAGAGAGTGGTGATCAATGATTCGTATTCTGAATGGTCTGAGGTTGTTAGTGGTGTCCCCCAAGGTTCAGTGTTGGACCCCTTACTGTTTAACCTATTTATAAATGACATAGAATTGGGGATTAAAAGTACTATTTCTGTGTTTGCAGATGACACCTAGTTAAGTAGTGAAATACAGTCCTTACAGGATGTCTCCATCTTACAAGCAGATCTGAATGCACTGTGCGATTGGGCATCTATTTGGCAAATGAGGTATAATGTTGATAAATGTAAAGTTCTGCACTTGGGGACTAAAAACATGCATGCGTCATACACTCTAGGGGGAGTATGTTTGGGGGAGTCAATGATGGAGAAAGATTTGGGTGTTCTGGTAGATCATAGACTGAATAATAGCATGCAATGTCAAGCTGCAGTTTCTAAAGCAAGCAAAATACTTTCTTGTATTAAAAAAGGGGAATAGAATGCAGAGATAGAGACATAATCCTGCCCCTGTACAAAGCATTAGTAAGATCTCATCTGGAATATGCAGTTCAGTTTTGGGCACCAGGTCACAAAAAGGATGTTGTGGAACTGGAGAAAGTGCAGCGAAGGGCGACCAAAACTTATAAGAGGCATGGATGAGCTCAGCTATGAGGAAAGATTAACTGACCTGAATTTGTTCTCTCTGAGGAAGAGGCAATTAAGGGGGATATGATCACCATGTATAAATACATATAAAGAACTTGGCGCCAAATTATTCACATTAAGGTCACTGCAAAGGACAAGGGGGCACTCTTTGCTTCTGGAGGAAAAGCGGTTTAACCTTTGCATAAGAAAAGGATTCATCACAGTTAGAGCTGGGGAAATGTGGAATAGACTCCCCCAGGAGCTAGTTCTAGCTGGCTCAGTTAATTGTTTAAAACAAATCTGGATGTATTCCTAAATGCACAGAATATTACTGGATATTGGGTTCTTATAGGTATATCAAGCATCAGAGATTGTTGATCCAGGCAATATCCGATTGCCTTATGGGATCAGGAAGGAATTGTTTTCCCCTGTTGGAGCAAATTGAACCATGCTTTATAGGGGTTTATTGCCTACCTCTGGATCAACAGTGGGTAACTGTAGGCATAGCGTTCTGTTTAGGCTTTTTTTTCATATCTCTATAGGCTGAACTCGATGGACATGTGTCTTTTTTTTCAA
Source organism: Nanorana parkeri (assembly GCF_000935625.1). Taxonomy (NCBI): domain Eukaryota; kingdom Metazoa; phylum Chordata; class Amphibia; order Anura; family Dicroglossidae; genus Nanorana; species Nanorana parkeri. The sequence goes on along the minus strand of NW_017307264.1, from coordinate 559,744 downwards.
CCTGACTAACTATGTAACTATGTAATAATATATCGCCATATGGAAGCAGTAAGAAAAAGGACCAGTGGGGGAAAAAAATATAAAATAAAAAAAATATCCAGCTTCTGTCCATGGTGCCTATGCGAGGGTAATATTAAAATAGTCGTAAACGCAAACTTTGTTTTAATAATGACTGCAGATCAACAGCCAACTCCAACACTCTCAGCTCGGCTTCCCTGAACTTCCTGCCCAGTACATGATCACAAGGGACAGCACAGTCTCCAGCAGGCACCCAATCTATTAGCTTGGAGAAGGGAAGAACTGAGGGCAGGAAAGTGGGTTGGCTTGCGGTGCCAGTGTGTTTGTGGAGATACACACAAGGTTGGCTCCATAGAGCTTGCCAGAGAGAGAGAGAGAATGGGGCCACCCTAAAACAAAATATCAGGACCAGTGCTCAGGGGACCAGCAGATTCTGCAGAAAGTTAAAACTTAAATAACAAGAAGCAGCATCCATGATAAGTGATTGACATTGTGTAAGCATTTGAAATAGCTTAAAATCCTTTTGACATTCATATAATTTAATACCCTTACAGCAAGATAATGGGAACGATCAGGATTCAAATCCAGTGGGAAGACAACCCTGCACTGTGCTGGACCAAATTGGAGATACTCATTATTCCTGGGGTCTCGGTAGAAGCATTGTGATGTGACCTTCTCCAGTGTGGAAGCTGGGGGTAAGGTATGTATATTTTCATTTTTTTGTGAGCACCATAATATAGCATTTTGATATGAGGGCTGAAGCTCTAATGATGATGGCACTTTAGTGCCAGGCCCACTTTGATTTATTATACTCAATTTGAGGTTCATATGTCTGCAAGAGATGAATGTTCTCTGCTGTACTGCAGTACGAGGCAATCAAGTTCTTCTGGGAGGAAACCTTAATTCACGTATCCTTATCAAACACCAGAATATACTTAAGATTTGAAGAGCTTCAACCAAAAATGTACACTTACCTGGTAAGGTCTGACTCATCTGAATGCTTCCTCAATATTAGGGTTTATGTCGGCGTGTGTTTACTTAAAATAATGCTTAGAGACTGCGATAAACAGAGTTTAGTGCAATAAAAAAAAACACAATGATTGTGCGAATATTATGCGCAAAGTATCAGTGTGCAGTATGTGCAAATCCAATCCTTATAGTGTGCAACTGGTGCACAAAAATGCACTTCAATCTGCACAACATTTGTAATATCTGTTGATCCTGCCAGTGGAGCCATTATTTTTCCATTTGCCATAATAGGGTGACCACACTGTTCATTTTTTTTGGTAAAATTTTGCAGCAGCATTGTGCTCAATGTTGTGCACAACCTCCGCTCCCCCAACGCTACAATCTTTACATAGACAATTACTACATCAGTGTGCCAGGTTTTGTAGCTAGTGCTGCAACCAACTAATTGGTTATAAGAATAGTTGTCAACTATTCTCATTATCGATTAGTTGTTTGGATCCCCTAGCTCTTTCCTCCACACTGTGAGGAGGGCACGAGTAGCAGGCGGGTGCAATAGCCAACCTGCTATTGCAATTTTAAATGGCCAATAGCAGGCTTGCTATTGCACCCGCCCGCTACCTGCTGTATTTACATTTAGCTGCCATCTTCGAAAACTTGCCCCTGGCAGCTGTCATTCCCTGGCTGAAGCTATTCAAGCGCCATGTGCTTACAATATAATAATAAAAAAAATATATAAAAAAGGTGGGGAAAAAAGTCATTTTCCGTTTCGACATGACAAATTTGGCTGTGTGAGGTGCGTTGCAGTGCCATTCATTTCAATGGACCCCCTCCCACCCACAGTGTGAATGCCTGCACTTACCACAATGCCAGGCTTTCCAGTGCAGTGCAATTGCAAAAAAATTGTGCATGCAGTTTTATTCTGAAGTAAACTTTGTAACACTGCATTTGTGTATTTTATTTTAAATTAAGGATGGTATTTAATTTTTTTTATCTGATTAGTTGGCCGATAATTTTTTCGATTAATCGATTATGAAAATAATCTATAGTTGCAGCCCCAAACTCTACCTGATCATGAGGAATAAAAGCATGGCACAAAAAAAGTTGCAATATACCTTTTTTTAAGTGGTCCTGCACAATTCATTTGTCTTTTACAAAGGTCCTCTGGTACTGACGCTTGCAGTACCATGAAAAACAAAAATATATAGAACCCCTAATGTTTCAACAAGACCCCAAAATCCCACAGAATTAGAGGACAAAAGAACAGAAAGGATTTTTTTGTGTTAAATCCTCTTCACATTAACCAACAGAAACCCAAGAAAGAGGTGCTCATATATGGGGAAAATAGGAAAAGTGTATGTAACTCATACACTAAATGTAATACCCATTACCATTGTCCCACCACCTGCCCCTCCAACACAAGCCTCTTAGAAACCAGAAATCTAGTGAAATTTAAAGGGGGAGGAGGGGTGGGATGGCTTGACGTCTGTCTTATTTACTTTGTTTTGTTTTTACATATTTTTATGCAACATTTAAATGGCGCCAGCCGTTTATGCAGATTTACAAGAGTTTGGGCAAACCCTTACAAAGTAACTTCACACTTCAGAGTGTCTGTAATGTGTATAATAGCTGATAAGTAACACAGTTGGTTAGGGTAAAGAACTCTTGGATTTATTTGTTTTTAAACTCTTTCAGTGGGGCGACCCCTGCACTGCAAGTGTTAACTGCTCATTTGTCTCTAGGTGCCCCAAAAAAAGTTATACTCAACAGACCATCCGAGCTGGCTTGTTCTTAGACCGGTGACTTGAGCATCTCTCCCCCCTCTAGTGCAGCGGTCTAAGTTTCCTGGTGTCATCACGCTCTATACACTGTGCATAGACTGTGTAAAGACATGAGGAAGCCGAGGTAATCCATCTGTGCAGCGGAAGAGTAGACACACTTCAGTGATCTAAGAAGCATGGTATAAAACTTTATTTTTTTTGTAGCAACTAGACAGAGCAGTTAACCTTTGCAGCGCAGGGGTAGCACCACTGCAAGGGTTAATAAAAAAAGTTTAACCGGAGCTCTTCTTTAATTAATGATACAGGTCCATCCAGTTCAACCAGTGCATGCGTATGTGTGTTAATTTGGATTAATTGACCTGTCGTAAAGTGACTCTTATCTCAGGACTTAAATCTTAAAAATGCATCCAAGTACCTTAACTATTAACAAAAATGTATCTTACTCGTGTATCACTCGGCTGTAGATCCTCAAATCTAGAGCTGCAGCTAACGATTATTTTCCAAAATCGATTAGTTAGCCGATTATTGAGTTCGATTAATCGGTTACAAAATAAAATACATTTTTAAAAATGGCTCCAGTGATGGGACTACTAGTTTGTATTGAGATTGTAGTCCATCAGAAGAGCAAGCTTGGAGCGGTGGAAGTAAATAAGAAAAAAAAAAAGGTGTGGTGAGCAATATAGTGAAATGAAAAGTTTAAAATTATATAGCAATGAATGCAGAATGGCACCGGCTATAGAGGGCACAATACAGAATACCACCAGCTACAGAGGAGTACAACACATCACAGCAATAATATATTATGCAGCAAAATACCACCAGCTATATAGGAATACAACAAATGCCAGCAATACATTATAGCTGGTGGTATTCTGCATTCCGCTGTATAATGTACTATTGCTGGGATTTGTAGTCCTCTATACAGCGCAATGCACAATACCACCAGCTATAGAGTACAACAAATCTCAGCAATAGTACATTATACATTGTGTAATGTACTATTGCTGGGATTTGTAGTCTCTCGTATAATATACAGCACAATGTACCATCAGCTATAGAGGAATACAAATCCCAGCAATAAATTATAGAGCACCATGTGGGGGGGAGGCAAGTGCAGGCTTACCTGAGCAGTCTTCCAGCAACTTGTTTCTGAGATCAGGCCTGTCTATCGGCGGCTGTCACCCGCCCACCCCTGCTCCTCCGCGTTCCTGTGCCGATCGTGGATGTGGGAGGGTGGTGAGCGTGAGGCGGGGAGGAGGTGCAGCGTGTGGATGCGGTTAGCAGCGGCGAGCGTGAGGTGGGGAGGAGGTGCGGCGCGCAGCGTGTGTGGAGCCGTGAACAGGGCCTACTAACCAGAAGCCGATTAATCGATGATTGAAAAAGTTGACAACTTTTTCAATCATCGATTATGTCGATTAGTTGTTGCAGCCCTACTCTAATCATCTCTGAATTGGTGCCGACACTGTCCTTCCTTCTGGAGGGTGACTACATTTGTTCCCCATGGTCCCTGCGTGTACTTTAAAGTAGTCACCGCTCCAAGCTCACTCCTGTGATGGACTTCAATCTCAATGCAAATTAGTAAACTAAACGTGAGCAAACATTTGTGGGGGAAAAAAATGCTATTTTCATATATTTCACCAAATTCTAAATTATTCTTTTAAAAAACCAGAGGGTCAAAATCCAAGCACTACCACCTAGATAAATACATTGGGGGTCTTCATTGCAAGATGTAGTCATGGGGAGGGCTGAATATTCTATCATTTGGACACCACAAAGTGTCTGTAATGATTGCATGATGCTGATAAATGAAACATATATACATACATACATA
>NW_017307264.1:549801-554996 GCF_000935625.1 Nanorana parkeri | reverse complement strand
GCCCCCATCCACGATGATCGGCACAGGGACGCGGTGAGAAGTAAGGAGGAGCAGGTGTGGGGGGATGACAGCCGCCGATAAGACAGGCCCGATCTCAGAAGCAGGTTGCAGGAAGACTGCTCAGGTAAGCCTGCACTTTCCCCCACATGGTGCTCTATAATGTATTGCTGGGATTTGTATTCCTCTATAGCTGATGGTACACTGGAGTACTATAGAGGACTACAAATCCCAGCAATACATTATACACTGTATGTATAATGTATTGCTGGGATTTGTTGTATTTCTATATAGCTGGTGGTATTCTGCATTGCACTGTATAGAGGACTACAAAACCCAGCAATAGTACATTATACAGCGCAATACGGAATACCACCAGCTATGGAGGACTACAAAACCCAGCAATAATACATTATACAGCGCAATGCAGAATACCACTAGCTATAGAGGACTAGAAAACACAGCAATAGTACATTATACAGCGCAATGCAGAATACCGCAAACTATAATGTTGTACTATTGCTGGGTTTTGTAGTCCTCTATAGCTGGTGCCATTCTGCATTCATTGCTCTATAATTTTACAGTTTTCATTTCACTATATTGCACACCACACTTTTTTTTTTTTACTTCCACCGCTCCAAGCTCGCTCCTGTGATGGACTACAATCTCAATAAAAACTAGTAGTAGTCCCATCAGTGGAGCCATTTTTTAAAATGTATTTTATTTTATCCGATTAAATCGAATTTAATAATCGGCTAACTAATCGATTTTGAAAATAATCGTTAGCTGCAGCTCTAAAGAAATTATACACATATGTGGTATCCCCATGTATGTCCACAGGAGAATTTATTTTGAGCTTTTCGGGGAGGGGGTGGGTAATGGCAAAAAAATGCAGCTAAACTTTAAAAAATGATAATTTTTTTTACTATGTTGATAATATATTAAAAAAATATTAGGCGGTATCCATTAACATTCACCACCAAATAAAAGCCCAATTTGTCCTGAAAAAAACAAGGAATAATTCACCTGAACATAGGAAGTAGTTGTAAAAGATATGTGTAGCTAAAATAAAATGTTTTTTTTTTAACTTTCACTTTTGTGCCTTATTTGAACCTGTATTGATTTAAATAAAAAAAAAACCCTTTGGCTGCATTGTGTTTTGAGGTAGAACGCTGACTGACAGTTGGTGCTTATCTTAGTACAAAGTCTGTTTCGTCACACTTGAGGAAGGCGTGCACTCGAAGGGCGTTACCCCGCCACATTTGAATTTTAAAAGAGTTTTGTTTTTAGCTGGAAGAAAGCCAGTGTCATCAGGCAGATTACGCAAGGGGTGAAAAAAAATAATGCAGACAAAAGTTATGTAACTAAACGTGCTTTACAAATACTATTACACAGACACACATCCAAAGATTCTGTACACCATTAACAGTGACATTTTATAATAAATTAAGTTTTACCTTGTTTCCCCCAACTTTTGTCAAAATATATTCTGTAATGTTTACAAAGAAAAATATATCTAAAAATCAAGGTGAAAGTTGGTTAGATTCTTTTTTTGTGTGTGCGATATGATTTAAAAATGTCTTGTTTTTTTTTTTTATAAATAGATGAGAGGTAGGGGTAATATTTTTTGCAAGAAAAGGCAAGCCTGTCACAAATATAAAGCTATGAAGGCAACCTAAGGGAAAAGCAGCACCAGCACACACCTTTTTTTCTTCAAATTATTCTCCTGGGCATGCCATCAAAGCCACACACAATCATTACTACAGATAGCATCTTTAACGTTCATGTCAGAGACCTGGCATTCTATGCAATACATGTGCTTTAGCAACATACTAACACACAGGCGGACAGCAAGGGGCAATGCCAGAGCTCAGACTTGGATCTTATAGTAACACTAAACTCAGGAGTTAAATCTTAGAAATGTATTTAACTACCGGAACTATTAACAAAAATGTATCTTATTTGTATATCACTCGGCTGTAGATCCTCAAACCATCTCTGAATTCATGCTGACACTGTCCTTCCTTCTGGAGGGTGGCTACTTTTGTTCCCCATGGTCTCTGTGTGTACTGTAAAGTAGTCACCGCTTCAAGCTCGCTTCTGTGATAAACTACCATCTTATTTAGTTTACTAATGTGTATTGAGATTGCAGTCCCCATCGCAGGAGTGATCTTGGAGTGGTGACCACTTTACAACACACACAGGGACCATGGGGAACAAAAGTAGCCACCCTCCAGAAGGAAGGGCAATGTTAGCACCAATTCAAAGATCATTTGAGGATGTACAGCTGAGCTATACACAAATAAGATACATTTTTGTTAATAGTTAAGGTGCTTGATTGTATTTCTAAGATTTAACTCCTGAGTTTAGTATCATTAACAGTAACCTATATCCAAATAATATGGATGCTGTAACCACAAAGTTCCCTTTCAGAAATGCAAGTTGCCTGGCTTTAAAACATTCTACGATCACTGATCTTGAAAAAGTAAGCTGATGAAGACTTTACGTGCTTGCCGCAGCTCAGAGGGTCAAAGTATTGCAGCTGGCGACATCCAAGCAAATAGCAATTTCACAGGCAGTTCAGCAATAGCAGTCTTAAGATTTCCCTCAGTACAGGGTAACTTTAAAAGGAGATCTAGTAGGTGAGTGATTTCCACTCATCCTCATAGTTAGAGCCGACCTGTGACAAAGAAGCGGTCACAGGTCGGCTCTATTGATCGGGAAGTGAGCAGAAACATTCACCAATCTGCTCACTTCTCGATCACCTCTCTGCAGTCACTGTCAGTTACCGCTCTCCACATGGATTCCCCCCTCCAATCCTGCAGCACTGACTGGACGAACGGACAGCGGAGGGGGCGGGCCCAGCTGGCTTCGCCTCTAGATAGGCAGAGCCCGCTGTCACTCATGCAGCTCGGTGGATCCAGACAGTATTGTCGGGAACCGTCCCGGCAGCGGCACTCTCAGTATATCGCGGGCAATAGCTTTGGGTCACGGGAGGACATTTTATGTCCTCCAGTGAACCTAAAGAGAACTATGAGGATAAACACTTACCCCATAGTTCTCTTTCAAATGTAGGGCCAGCAAAGAGTGTTGCCATGTTTAGGGCAGTATGCTTGGGAGAATCATTTAGAGGAAAAGAAATACATGCAGGTACTTCCACTAGCACCTTTTAACTTAAGTTGCCTCTATAGCCCTTTATAGCTTTATATATGTGAATCAATTCATTTTAGTAGTTTGTGGATACGCTGGTGGACTGCAAATGTTATGCTGGTATCATACTTTGGCTGAAACAAATGACTACTCAATGGGCTCATTAACACCTCCCCACATTTCACTTATTTTCATGCACTTAAAGCAAAATAACCAAAGTAGACGATTTACAGAAAAGCTCGGTATTGGGAAATGATAACACAGAGTTAAATTTGTCAGAATACTAAAAGGGCCCGTTATGTGCAGGTACATTTCATTCAAGAAACACATTTCCTCTAACAGGCGTGTATAGGTGTGAATGAGCCATAAAGAGGAAAACACAATATTTTGCCCTCAAACGTAAAACATTCATGTGCAATTCTGAAATATTCCTTAATATTAATAAAAAAAAATGAAACTACTCCAAGGTCCAAGCATCTTCACGCTAAGCGCCAGGACTATACAACCCATCCTTATAGATCCTAGATAAAGGCTTATCACAGAAGATCAGTATGGTATGCGCAGAGTGTATGGGCAAGTGTTTCTCAATAAAAGGCCAGATATAACTCAAGCAGCCTTTTCAACATATAACTAAACTATTCAAACAGCTACCTTACCAAGATAAAGATGTCAAAAATGACAGCAAGAAACATGCATCTTTATGTGTTAATAAATACACATTCAGAAGAACCCACACAATTCACACAGCAGCAGCTGATCGCATACATTCTTTGGGAAGTCCAGTAATCCCACTGGAATGTGCAATGTTAAACGTCTAATCTAAATCTATGAGATAGTAAATATGGTAGCAGCCCAGTTGGAGGTATAAAAAAGAAAACAAACATTGGGAAACCTAGAGAAAGGAACAATCATCGTAAATAAGTTTTTCCGAGTCACCCCCCAGGCGTGGTAACCCTTGCCAAATTGAATTTGCTACACAGGAGTATAATGTATTTCAGAAAGGTAAGGAATGTGGCAGATAACACACTAACATTTAACTTTCTTCTACTTCTACTTCTCCTCAGTACGAACTCTGTACTGTAATAACTAGGATGGCAATGTAAAAAAAAAAGTCTTCTTCCATTCAAGGTGCCCTGCAAATCTGAGCTCATTTGATTCTAGTGGATGTCACGTTTCCCATGTATAGTCTCTGAAGGCAATCTGAATGAGACGTAGTTCAAGCTGAAAGGCATCTGGACGCTCCTGAGGGTTAACAGACAACATCTGTTGCAACAATTGTTTCATGCGCTGATTCATGGTTTTTTTCTTGATGGGAATAGGAAGTTCCATTTTGGGGTTCTCAAGCAGTGCTGCTCCCACTGGAACTGTTTGTGTCCCCCGTTGAACATAGCCACCAAGCAATATTTTTTTGGTGTGACTGTCCAAGATAGTTAAGCGTTCAAGCATGGCCCAGAGTATTACTCCTAAGGCAAAAATATCTGCTTTTGCTGTATAATGGCCCTCCCACACCTCGGGTGCCATATAGAAATCAGTGCCACAAGCAGTAGATAAGAAGCTCTTGTTGACGCTGGCTGGTTCTTCGGGGTTCAACCCTGAAGTAGAACATACTTTACTCAGCCCAAAGTCAGCCACCTTCAAGGTAGGTTCATCTATACCATCACGTGCTTTACACACCAGAATATTGTCAGGCTTTAGGTCACGGTGTATTATCTGGTTCTTGTGTAGAAATGCAAGTGCACTACTTAGTTGCAGCATGAAGCTGGTGTTTGTTCGACGACTTGGCCTTCTTGTTAAGATGTACTCGTTCATATCGCCTCCATCACAAAAATCCATCACGAACCATAGGCAATAGGTACTGCGTGGGTCAAAGGCAATCTTGCCTTTTAGAGATGTTTCCACCAACTTCAAGAAAACAAGAAAAAATATAAATGGGAAATTAAGTTAATTAGTATCCAAATCACAAGCATAGAACACTAGAGTTAAAAAATCACATATTCAAACTGCCAAAGTAATGTAGAAAAGGGAAGAATATTCTTAAACAGAATACA
>NW_017307264.1:537208-549787 GCF_000935625.1 Nanorana parkeri | reverse complement strand
TCTGCGGCGTCTGACACATTCAGCCGGCAGCCGCACGAGCACCGCGGGAGGACAGGACACAGGTCAGTAAGCCGATCGCGATCTACCAGTGTTCGCTTTGCTATCTACCTAATGGGCACCGCTGCCCTAATGCATTTAACACAACGCAGAATTAATAAAAATGTGGGGAGGTAAGCTTTAGAATCTTCAGCATCAGAATAAGATGGATAAAAACTATTTATGAAATCTTTCTTCTTACCTTCACTCGAAAAAGCTTTCATATCATATACATTTTCACCAGGGATTTTCAGTATCACACCGCTGCGCCAAATAGCAGCTTGCATTGCGAAAGAAAGGCGCAATAACACCTTCTATATCTGTAGACAGTAACTGTGGGAAAAGACAGTAGATATTTCAATAAATGAACAAAGCACCGCACAATTCCATGATAGAAAGCTCAATTCACTAAAGTGAAACACCAGGATTAGGATTCTAACAACTTTTAGCTGATGAAGGGATTTGCTTTATTACAAACACTATGCAGCATGTATATCTGTGGGGGAGAGGTAAGGATTTAGGGCTAGTTCACACCACAAGCAGTGCATTCCGGCCCGATTTGGTGCCGGAACGCACTGGATCGCATCCCCCCTGCGTTCAGGGGCGTGGCAATGCACTGAAGTCAATGACACTGCAGCCATGCCTTCCGGCCACAGTGCAATCGCCCGCACCCGAACGCATGGCACATCAATTCTGGAAAAATGCTGCATGCACTGATGTGCTATGCATTCAGGTGTGGGCGATTGCACTGCAGCCGTGGGGCATGACTGCAGTGCTATTGACTTCAATGCAGTGCCATGCCCACCCAAAACAAATTGAGCCGGCTGGGATGCGATCCAGTGCGTTTCTGCACCAAATCAGGCCGGTGTGAACTAGCCCTTAAAATGTAGTTTTATTTTAGACTACTTCAAGTTCCCCACGCATGTTACAATCTCCTTTAGATCTAACAACAACTATGTAGTCTGGTTGGATGCAGATTGATTGGGTAGGTCCACCATTAGTGATGTGCGGGGGCTTGGTGTGAACATGTCAGATAAAACCAACCAGTCTGCACCTCAAGTGAATACACAAGAGGCTGATCACCGGAAACTGAAGAGGGCAGAGCACAGCAAACATCCATAATAAAGTGCAGGGTTATAGGAAACACCATGTGATAATAAATTCAGAGAATTTCCAGAAATTAGCCTGTACAGGTCTGTAATAAGGAGCCATTGACAGTATCAATGTATCAAACCATGGCACTCACATAATGTACTGGAAGACTTCTGGATCTTTTGTCTAAACCATAATGGAGAGCAATGCATCCCCCAAGCTGTATAAACTATGGTGATCTCCCTTATACTGACGTGCCTGGACGTTTATTATTTCCAGCAAAGCATATCCTCCCATAAGCAGGTTAAGCCGCAGTAACGTGAATGCACCTTATTGTTCAAGCATTCACCACACGTTTCCATACAATGCAGGTTCAGCTCCCTGTCATTATACGATAGCACAGACATAAATACACCTTTAGAAGGGTGCTAATGACAGGTGCCTGCAGTCGTACGTAATGTCAGATACGTGTGTCACTAAAAACAAGGCAATTTCAACGCTCTTACCTCAGCTTTTCTCTCCTGTGGCCGCCGCCATTTTGACTCGCGCGTGCCCACACCAAGCGCGTACACCGCGCATTACGTCAAACAAAGGAAGAGCGCGCATGCGCGGAGGGAAAGGGCTTGGTCTGCGTGATCTAACGGTAGGAGGGTGGTAGGAGCGTGACGTCACCAAGGCAACCAGATGAACGTTTGCACTGTCAGTTCAGGAGCTCAGTTCAGAGTCCGTTCATTAATATTTACAGGCAGTAAAAGCTGAGCAGTCTGCCTGCTTGTCATCTACTGATCATTTACTTGGGGGCTGTTGATCTATATAAAACAAATACATATCTATTGGCCCAGAGAAATGGCAGGTACATTTGTTATATGTTTTTTAGGCTAGGTTCACACCTAGGCAATTGAGCTGTTGTGCGGTTGTTGCAAGATTTTGCTTTGAAAACCCAGCGGTTGTCGCACGGCTTTCAATGCATAGAGATGTCTACGAGACCCAAACCGCACAACAACCGGCCAAAAATAGCTCCTGCACCTTTTTGTGGGACAGGCGATTTCTACCGCGCGACAAATCGATAAGGTGTGAACAGCTTCCATAGACTTGAATGGAAATCTCTGTTTTGTGAACCTAGCCTTAAAGTGACATTAAACCCTCAGATTTTTTAACATAAACCAATACTGTAATGTGTGCCTTACTGTAATCCATGGTAGTTTCCCTTCTCTTTGCTGCTCTTCCTTTTAAATCTGTATCTGTTCTCATGCTGGGCAGAACAGAACTTCTGTTTTGCAGCAGACTGCCTTGTCTCTGAAATGGATACATGGTGTCTGTGTGTAGGTTCACAACCTGAGCCAGCGCACTACAGGAAGAGGCACTCAGCTGCAAAGGGAAGTTCTCCCCAAGAATGAGAAGACATGAGGATTTAAAAGGAAGAGCAGCAAAGAGAAGGGAAACTACCATGGATTACAGTAAGGCGCACATTAAAGTATTGGTTTATGTTAAAAAATCTGAGGGTTTAATGTCACTTTAACAACCACTTACAAAGCCATCCACAACTCCGCCCAGAGGCGTCCCGAGGCTGGGAGACACCCGGAGCGGTAACCTAGTGTCACCCCGCCGAGGCGTCACTGCGCATGCGCGTGACATCACCACGCGCATGCGCGTGACATCTCCACGCGCGTGCGCGATGATGTTATCGCGCACGCGCGGCAGTAATCTGATACCTGCCGGCGGCCATCTTGGTGATGGACGCCGGCGCAGAGAGAGGAGGGGACAGTCACCCGGCGGGATAAGGTATGCCGCTGGGTCCCCTCCTCTCTCCTGATACTGTCGGGCGTTCGGTCCATGACCGTGGATAATATAGAATTCATTATATGTCCTGGTTGTCTAGTTATAGAGAACATTTATTTCATTTGCTGCCCATAGCAACTAGTCGACTGTGTATCAGGGACTTTACTCATCAGCGTTTTTTTAAAAAGGTCTTGGGCTGTCTAATAAATTGTGACCTTTACACTGACAGATACTTGAACATCAATTCCCAAATCTGATGTATATATAAATAAATATATAATATTATTGTATTATTGGTATATGGATTTAATTTTACTCTGTGTGTATGTATGTGTGTGTGTGTATATATATATATATTATCATTATTATTTCTTTTATATTCTGACGACGGCCGCTGTAAAAAAACAACCCAAAAAACAGAAAGGGCACCTCCCTGAAATGAGACGGGAACCTCCCTGAAATAAGGTTTTGTGGATGTCTGTCCTTATATTGTAAAGCGCTGCGCAAACTGTTGGCGCTATATAAATCCTGTATAATAATAATACCCCCGAGGCAGGTCTTAATGCACCTGGACCATTTTTCTCAATGAAGCACACAAATACAATATTTTATACTGTCTCATTCTCAGTAGTAGCAATGTTCTTCATCTCCCTTCATAACCAGAGCTCACATCCCCCTGCCTCATCAGATGTAACCCATGTAATGTGTTATATTGGTTAGCATGCTCCTAGACTGTGGGCCGGTACCTCTCGTTCCGGCCCATAGCCTTCACATATGTCTCTTCTATTTTCCTGAGGTTATCTAAGCTTTGATGCTCAATGGTTCCTTTATATCTACAGAAATGATTGGTGGCTTATACACTGGAACTGCTGGGAACTTGAATGTTACTTCGTTTTACTATAACCTGTCTGTTTATTTCTTCATATGCTTTTTTTTTTCTCTCCAGAGGGATGGCATTATCTTTGTTTAAGCATCATCCAGAGTCTTAAACTGAGCTGCAGCCTTAGGCCGGTTCACACCATAAACAGTGCGTTCCACAGAGCTCAGCCTCTGGAATGCACTGTATAGCATTCCGTCCGGCTTCCTGCGTTCAGGGGCGGGAGGGGGCATGGCGGTGCTTTAAATAAATACACATCATTGCCTGCATTCCGGTCCAGTGCGATCTGAAAAAATGCCACTTAGTATGGTGCAATTTTCACAAGTACTCGTGAAAATGCCCAGTACCGGCACTGATACCAATAATGGTATCGATGCCGATACCGGTAATGGCAGGTGCCTCACTGGTTTGGGGGCGGCGTTTTTTGCTGCCCCCCTGGAAAGTGCCTTGTTTGCCTTGTGGCAGATATACCCCTGAGTACTAAGTACTCTGATGTGAAAAGGGCTCCTGCTGTGAAGGAGGAATGCTGATGTAAAAGGGGGAGACTTTGATTTTAAAGTGGGGCTCTGATGTGAAAGGGGGGGTGCTGATGTGAAGGGGACTCCTAATTTAAAGAGGGCTACTGATGTAAAAGGAAGGGGCTCCTGATTTGAAGGGGACTCCTGATGTGAAGGGGGGGGGTAAAGGGAGGATTCTAATGTGAAAACGGGGACTCAGATGTAAAGGAGGCTCATAATGTGAAAGGGGGACTCGGATGTGAAGGTGGAAAACCCACCATTTTTGTGTGTTTTTGGTGTCCCCCCTTAAAATCTAAACTAGGGGACTGGTTTGGATTTTGGAGGGACCACATGTTGATATTTATGTTTTTACATTTTACACTAGGGTGTTTCAAGATTTTGTATACTTTTAAAGGCCGCAGTGACTGAAAAAAGTTTAAGGAACACTGTTCTAAACCCCCAGTGTTGTTTACCTCTCTGAAGTACCAAATTTTCACAATGATCATAACTATCCTGACCTGTATGCACTCATGCCCAATTTTTACCTGGAGAAGAGATTGGGGAGTATTAAACAGTTGTGACCACAGAATGCTAATAAATATTCTAGCCATAGTAATAAATAAGTGTCATTTGTCTGACACACAATACATCTCCAGATGTACATCACAGCCTCACTGTATATGGTATTGTTTTCACTAGGACACGGCCTGTTCTAATCTGCAGCTAGCAGATAAAGTATCGCAGTCCTTCTGTCAGAGCTGGATTTGATTTCAGGCTTCCAGGGTATCTTCAGGTGAATAATTCAGGAGACTTGTTAGCAGCATGGGAAGACTGCCCTCAGATGGACAAGGAAAAACACAAGTGCATAGGGGATATGAATTGCAGAACCTGCCAAAATGCCTTGTTTCAAACCACAATATATTCTTCTTGCATTATTTTTCATTATAAAAAGAAAGCTGAATCCAAACTTATCAAAGTAGTACTAAAGCCTTGCATATTTTATCATTACATCTGTGCAGGTCAGTTGACCATAGGACATTAGGGGTTAATTTATAACCCATTCACTCAGCTAACAGTTATGCGAATGAGATTCGCAGAGCACTGTGGCCATTAGATGGAGCCGTGCAACATGGGAATTTCCTATGCTCCTCAGCTCTATCTAGTAGCCGTAATACACTGCAAATCTTGTACACAGCTGTTTTCTATGCAAATGGATTATAAATCAATCTCTAAATGTTTTCTTTAGAAAATGTCCACAATGCTTACAACATGTGTTAAGCTGGCCTCCATCTTCCTCTGTGCCACTTCTCTGAACTTCTGTTTAGGGAGCACGGAGTCAAAACCTCGCAGAAAGTCCCTTGATCCCCCTTCTTGGGACTACAAGTCCCATAATTCAAATGGCCACCATGCCTGTGTGTCTCGGGCTCCAGCTTATTCTGGGCTGCTTCTTTGAATTTCTGTGTGCATTCAGAACTTCACAGAAAGTCCCTTGATCCCCCTTCTTGGGACCACAAGTCCCATAATTCAAAAGGCAACCACACCTGTGTGCTGTGGCCTCCAGCTTGCTCTGTGTCACTTCCCTAAACTTCTGGTTGGGAAGCTTGCACTTACAATTCCACAGAAAGTCCCTTGATTCCCCTTTTCTGGATTACAAGTCTTATAACTCAAAGGGCCACCACACATGTGCACCCCGTCCAGTCCTCTCTGGCTGCCTGTGCATGTCAGCACAGGCAGTGTCCTAATGTCAGCTTGGAGTCTCTCTCCCCGAAGTGTACAAAAGGGTAGCTCCATAGGACTCTGCATGGCAATGGAGCCAATAGAGAACAGGAAACCTGGGCAAGGATCTTTCAACCATGTCATTTAAGTAGTCAGTTAACTCTTTTAACTAGAAGAAGCAGTAAACAAGGTAAGTGCTAATATAAACTGCTTTAATTTCTATTAACATGTTATTGTCTAAAACCGCTTTAATAAAGCTGTGAAAAGCTGAGTGGCAGACAACAAAAAACTGACTAATAAATAGCAGAAAGTAGATTACAAAAAAACGCCCAAGCTGTGAGCAAAGAAAATATAAATTTAAACTGTAATTAAAATGTATCTAGCACTGAACACAGCAAAGAAAAAATGTTCAGACATCATAAGCAGCCTTCTTATTATAATCATTACTGGTCTTCATCTAATCAACCTTTCCCTCCACTGCCAGCTTTCCAGTTGCTCAATCTGCTAACTGCATCCTCACCTCCTATACATTAAGGGGGTATAGCATTTAATCCAAGGTAGCTGCTGGATTGTTGGGTTCTCTTACCATTTCCAGTGGTATCCCGCCCTCATCTGGATCCTATACTTATCGACACACTAGTAGTGATACCAACCCCTGTAAATAGACCGCAGTTTAAGCAGAAACAAAGGCAGAGTCAACACGCTATTAAACACTGTGATGATTGTAGGCACAGGAGGGTAAGTAACCTTTGTTCTTCTTAGTCACCTGTGAAGGGCCCTGCCAGAACGCACTAGGTGAATGAGAGGGGAAGGACCCTACCGACAATAACAACAGCAATAACGCAGGTGAATTATTGTAATTATTATGTAAATAATAATGTGGCCTATCTATAATGCGTAGGCCTTATTTAGCCACTGACCAGTGGAGTTATCCAAAGTCTGCCGGAGGTAGGGCTCATTAATCTGGAGTGGGAGCACTCAACCTTCAAATATAGATATTTGGAAGAAAAGTTCTCACAAAAGGATTCATTTATAAAAGTTTCCTATACTCATCAGGGACATCTAGGGGTGTTCGTACTATGTGAACAGGGGGCAGAATTTTGGTCAACAATGGTGACTTAAGATGGAGGGAGGAAAATGACCCCTTAAAATTGAGCTACCCTGGCAGCAGCAAGTTCCCACATACACTCTGCCCGTTTGTGGCAAAGTAATAGGTTTGCTACATAATAGTCACTATTCCATTGTTGGAACTAACTTTTCATCCACTCCTCTGCTGCCCAGATCACCTGCTGGAGTCCTAAGAAAATCTGTGTATGGGGGAATATGTGGCTCCTCCGTATCTCCCACAATGCCGTGTTTGAACAGCCAAGTACCGGGCCTGAGTGCTGTCACAAGGAGAGAGAGGTGTCCTTAGTCCTCAAGGCTCTGGCAAGTACATTGGCTGGCAAAGGAGCAAGCTAGAGGTAAGCTCCAACAGCACAGGCGTGTGCAGCCTATTGCATTAGGGTGTGTACACAAAAGTACAAACACACACGGTTGTATATATAAAACACATACGCAGAACTGAGGCATCCCGGATTCCCATCTCTTCAAATGTCCCTTACCTCTTCCAGCAGAGGTGCAGTATTGAAGGGAGCCTGGCAGGTGATCATGTGACCACCTGCCTAGCTTCCTGATTGGATGGGAAGCTGCAACCATGCTCCCTTGCAGCTTCCCTGCAATTCCAGAGTAATGTAAGTGAAAAGGGCTGCTGTGCTCTGTATCACTGAGCCAGTCACAGATAAATATTTGTGATCTCTCCATTGGCTCGATTGATTAAAAAAACCTGGTGCCCGCTGTTGCGGTTTTTGGTGTTGTGCCCGGGTAGGGTTGCCACCTTTTCTTCAAGCAAAACCAAGTTTTTTTGGGAGACTATACAGGAGAGAGCTAGGAGAGGCAGCCAGGGGAGAGAGGGAGGAGAGAGTGAGGAAGAACAGATAGGAAAGAGAGAGAGAAGCGACTGCCAGGGGAGTGTGCCCAGACTTATCTGCACCCTGAGTTTTAAGACACATCCATGCTCCCCAAGTTCTAGTGTGCCTCCGTGTCCCATGCTTCCTCCATGCACTTAAGTTGGAACACCAGGATCCCGTAGTTGCCCCTGTCTGCTTGACTTTGTGACATCCTGTGTCCAGGTTTCAGCTGACATTTCACTCTCAGACGCAGATCCTTAGCCAGTGAAGGGATGTAAGATCAAGAAAGTTGGCGACCACTCACTTTAAGTGCCTTTTTAAATGCTTTATTGCAGAACATCAACTGGGAGAGAGAGTACAGGGCTTCAGACATCCATAGCAAAAATAGAACAGACTCCAGACTCACTAATGTCTTCAGACTGTGATGATTGTAGGCACAGGAGGGTAAGTAACCTGTGCAGAATCAATAGAACAGGCTGACACTGGGCAATAGAGCAACAGCTGAACAGGGATAGGAATGAGATCTTCTATGGGAGAGACACCAGACTTGGTCCTGATTACAGGTCTAGCAATGTTAACTTTCTAGTAGCCACTCCACAGAAAGTGGTAGGGGCTACACATGTCTTCTTAATTGAGCTGGTCACAAGATACTGCTGTGGGTTTCTTGTTTTAGGGCTGGGAGCCACACTTGTGTGTGCGCTCCCATTCCCTGCACTGTGTGCGTCAGCACAAACACACAGCACCAAAGCCTAGGGACAGCAAACCACACCCCTGCTCCCTCCTCCTACTCCACTCTAAGTGATTGACAGCAGCTGGAGACTCAGCCCTCCTATGGGACTGGCCCCATGTGATGTCACCAGTGTGCTTTCTCCCCTACAGGAAATTCATGGAAACAACACTGAAGGAGGAGGACACGGGCACACAGTAGCTTTGTAAATAAATCAATTGTGAGTCATTGAGTACAAATATAAGCACATTATATTTTGGAGAAAGTTAATTTGGCTCATCAGAATGTATTACTCTCAAAATCTGTGAGAGTTTAATACTATTTAAAGAATAACTGTACTTTCAGTACTGGTATCCTTTAAAACCTTGGTTCTCAACTGGTGGGTCGTGACCCAAAAGTGGGTCGCGACCCTGTGTTCAGTGGTTCGCTGCATGCCTTCCACTTTTCTAGGTAAGAGCACTGTCAGTTTCTGCACCAAGTAGCCCCTCAAAATATGCTGCCCAGCACAGAGTGTCAGCTTTAGGTGGGGTAGGCTGGGGCTATGGCAGTGAGGGAGCTCCATCCATACGTGCATTGCTTACAGCTCCCTCAGGTGTCCTGCAGAGGTACCTAGACCGGAGTGACGTCACATTCTGGCTCCCGGTACCTCTACAGGGTATGCAAGGGAGCTGTACAAGAAATGCACATATGGATAAGCTCCGTCACAGCAGCCCACACTGTATCTTAGGTTGAGGATCCACTCCAGTTCTCGTAAGATAGACTGGAACTTAGAAAAAAAATGTGAGATTGTGTCTGTGTATGTATATCAGTGTTTTTTAGGGCCCATTCACACTAGTACAGTGCATTAAACTGTACCATCCAATCGCACCTACCGTGCATTCTGGTATGGGAGGTGTGTTGCATTGTCGTTCATTTGAATGGTACCCCAAACGCACCTCCCACACAGTTCGTACATCTGCACCGGAACGTGTGGTACCCTAATGCCGGGCGTTCCATTGCAGTGTGACTTGGGTCGCAACCTAATTTCCAAAGACAAATGTTGGTCCTGAGGTTACACAGATTGAGAACCACTGCTTTAAAAGTTGTCCCCAAAAAACCCCACTAATGCTTCAATCTCCATTTATTCCTATTAAAGCGGAAGTAAAGGCTAATAATAAAATAAAGACCCACCTGGAGCTTTTAGCGATAATGTGCTAGTATGCACAGCATATTAGCGCATTATGGCACACTTACAAACCGATCCCCTCCAGCGTAGCGCCCCTACTCTCTGGTTGTCAGGAACCGGATATGAACCCAGGGCCTCTGCTGTAGCTGTTATACCCGCTGAGCCACCTTAGAATCTTGGATAGCTCCTTGCTAAACTCCTGTGTAATCCTCAGTTAAACCTAGTTTCGGCTGAACTCTGAACTCCTTGCTCCTCCCTTGAACTTCCTATTTTAGCCATGCCTCTACACTTCCTGTTTGCCAGATTATTGTGCACCTGCTAATCTCTTGCTTGCTGCTCCTTCTGTGATACAATCCGCTCATACTGCTACATGTGTACCGACCTTTGGCTGCTGATTCACCAACTACTCTCATCGTCTTACACTTCATACCTTATACCTTTGGCTACTGACCTCGGCTTGATCTCTGACTACGCTTCTGCCAGCTCCTATACTACTACCATCTGCTTGTGTACCGAACCTGGCCTGTTTGACCACGACTTTGCCTGCTGTTTCAGCTACTGGACTCCGAGCCTGATCCAGATCGTGACACTGGTGCTTCCATCTTCGGTTTGCTCCTGTTCCAGGTTCCGAATCTTCAGCCGCTTGATTGGCCTGGTCCAGATGATGTAACTCCCATGCATGCTCACAGGAGTTACTTCATCTCAGCATGCCAGGTCTGTGCGCCGAGCTGCGAATGCATGGCTCAGCGTATACAGAAAAGATTGCTGAGATCTAGAAAGAAGCTTTTATGGCAGGAGAGACTTGCATAGTATATTTTGCCATCTAAAGCCTAACAATCAGCAATTTTTTTTTAGGTCAGCTTTACTTCTCCTTTTAGGATGCAGTCTATATGTGTCCAACCAGTGGATAGCCTCACTAGGAATGAATGTAAATTATTTTGCAAATGCGCCAAAATAGTGCCTGGCCTGGAGACTATCTATGAAAGGAGTTCCCAGTGGCCATGCAGGGAAGATATGCGTGGAACATAGACAGGTAAGTGCCGGACTTGGTGGGGTTTCTGGGGACAGGGAACCAAGTTTTAAAGGAAAACTGTAATAAATTACAATTATCCTTCTTTTAATCCACCAAACATTTTTGTCTAATAATCTTACCATAGAGACTGTCAAATGTTGTAGGAGGGATAAGTGTCACTTGTCACTGATCTTAGGAACCTGAAAGCAAGAGCAGCATACTCCTGACATGCATGCAGAGACAAAACTGGAGGAAGAACATGCAAGACCAGGTGACAAGTCTCATGACAGTCAATTCACTAGTCACTTTCTTCAACCATCATTCAGCGTGCTACATTATTATCTCCCCTCCTAGAATAACAGCTGTTATTGTTCTGTCTAATTCTCATGCAACCACCTCCCAGCACTGTAATACATGCCAACATAATAGGGACAGAGCTCTAAAAGGAGTTGAGTAAGTTTAACTGTAACACTTCAAGCATACCATACATTTTCAGTATAAAAGGACCTGTGCACTCCTCTGTTAAAACAGTAACGTTAACACTAGGGGATTAATATAATAAACTTGGAAAAAAGAACATGAGCGCAAAAGTGTAATTGTAATCTACAGTCATCACTCAGAAATCTTGCTTACCTTTTTGCAAAGAATAAAGGTAATACATGAGAGTTTGCTATTATCATCCACTGTTGTCCAATTTTTTTTTTTGGTTTGGTTCAGATATTTCATTTTTTCGAGATTCGAGTCCGAAATTCAATTCCGTTCGGGTTTCGGATTCGAACGAAATATTAATTTTCATTAGTTTCGCAAGAGTTTACAAATATTAGTTGCGAATACCACAGAAAAACATATACAGATATTAATACTAAAGCTTCAGCTTTAGTATTAGACCTAGACCCGAATAGCCATATTAAAGCTGAGGCTTCCAGACCCGAATCGCATTCGGGAACTCTTGAATGCTATTCAGAAATTCGGAGTCGATTCGGGTCTTGGAGCATCAGTTTTAGTATTATGCATATATAAGTAGTATTCTATAATATTCGTAGCAGGCAACATTGTAACCCATATATAGATAAAACTAAACCTGAGGCTCCCAGACCCGAATGGCATTTGGGAGCTCCTGAATGCAATGCGCAAATTCAGATTCAGACCCATTCGGATGCATTAAACCAAAAAACACATCTAATTGGCCAGAAAAGTCACATGTCCGATTCAATTTCGTTTTTGAAATGAATCGCAACATGTCTAATAGAGATCCAGTTGGTTATAATATCTTCTGAGTCCAATCAAATCCTTATGCCTTTCACAAGTCCTGATGAAAGGGGGTAAGTGGGTGGTTTGTTGCTCCCTGAAACGCGTTGGCTGTTTTTAGTTTGATTGAATTGTGGACAATTAAAGGCACTTTTTGACTTTCACGAGGGATGCACTGATACCGATACAAGCATCGGTATCGGCCGCGATACCGAGTATTTGCATGAGTACTCGTACTCGTGCAAATACTCCAAAACATAAAACGAGTACCTGTGCCGCGTCCGCCATCTTCAGGGACCCGGATCCGCCGCACACAGGACCTCCATCGCGTCTTCAATCAAGCAAGATGGCCGCGACCTCCTCTGTCATCTGCTCCAGTCTTTCTGACCTCTTCTCCCGCTGATTGGCCGATTGGATGATTGACAGGCTTCCTCACCAGTCAGGAGTGACTGGTGAGGAAGCCTGTCATCATCCAATCGGC
>NW_017307264.1:535714-537137 GCF_000935625.1 Nanorana parkeri | reverse complement strand
TAATAATAATATAAAGCCAGTTATACAGAATTGGCTGTAGCTGTGCCACACTGTGTTCTGGTCTGCAGTCTGGACATGTGCTCATCTATTTTGACCACTAGGGGGATACAAGCCTTAGTTAGCAATGTCATGATAAATATTCATTTCATTATTCAATGTCTTTTTTTTAAATATTATAAATGTTATAATATAAAAAAAAAGACATTGAATAAAGAAATGAATATTTATCATGACATTGCTAACTAAGGCTTGTATCCCCCTAGTGGTCAAAATAGATGAGCACATGTCCGGACTCCAGAACAGTGTATTATTGTATAGTGTGGAACAGCTGTAGCCAATTCTGCATACCTGGCTTTATATTATAAAGTTCTTATAATATAAAGCCAGGTATGCAGAAATGGATATAGCTGTGCCACACTACAGAGTGTTCATGTTCTTCATAATATTAAGAAACTGACCTAAAATCATGATTTTTTATTGCTTTAGAAAAAATGTGACCTGTCCCTTTAAGAAAAGGTATCGGTAATTGGTATCGGCGAGTACTTGGAAAAAGTATCGGTACTCGTACTCGGCCTTAAAAAAGTGGTATCGGTGCATCCCTAACTTTCACCTTGTGGTTTGGCACCCTTTATTTCTAAACATTGAGTCGCTTCTGGGTACCCAGCAAGGGCTGCCTGTATTGTTTAGGAGCTCCCCGTGAGCTTATATGGAAAGTTTACTGCATTTGAATGAGCAAAGAAAACCCAGTGCCTCTTAAACATGTTCCTTTGAAGTTGCAAGTGTTTCAGGCAGTAAAAGGTTGATTACTTTAGTACAGTACAGGGGTTGTGACCAAAAGAATGCACTGTTTTTATGTGTGATTCATGACAATAAAAGGTTCTCGGTTCACATTCTGCATGCTGCTATATACCCTTGCACAATTCTAGCAACCTTTTGCAGTAAAAAGAGATTCTTTGTCTGCATATATTGCAATACATGTTAAAAGTGATCCCTCCCTAACCATTACCTGCTCTACCAGCAAATGTCCACATTGTACTTATATTGACATATAATGGCATTGTTGGGTAACTTACATAGAAAGAGGAAAGTTGTAAAATACGACAGAACTAAAGTCTGTGCTCGGATCAAAACAGTATTTTATGGTCAGCACTCACCTCTCTCCTCCTCCACTCCGGCTATGAAATGTCCCTCGGCATCCTCACGTCTAATGCGGGTCAATGGACTTCTATCAGATGTGATGCTATCACCAGTCTGTAGAATGCTGGAGTCCAAGGAAGAAGAGGCTGGGTAGACCAGTCTAGCAGTCCGGAATTAGGTAAGAAAGTCTGCTTTATTCCAGCCTCTAGACCAAAATGAGCACTTAACCCCTTGTTGTGCAGGGGTAGCCCCACTGCAAGGGTAAGATTCCCCCCCCCCCCCCTGT
>NW_017307264.1:533230-535277 GCF_000935625.1 Nanorana parkeri | reverse complement strand
CAAAGGGAAAATTCCCCCCCCTCCCCCGGAGTTCTTCTTTAAGCTTTATTTTAACCTGATGATTCTACCAGTAACATACTTCCAGTACTAGCAGGACAATGCTCATTCACCCTTAAGGACTACGTAAACCCCACCCCTCTTCTATTCACCATGACTTAAAGGACATGGCTCTTTATTCTTAAGAAATAGCTGATAACAATCTAACTGATAACAGTCAGCACAGGAAGTTGTCAGCTCAATAGATTTTTTTATACAAGATCAACGGCTATAACAAATTGTTTTAAAAGTACTACTAAACTCTCTTTTTAAAAAAATAATGACTCCACGTCAAACAAATATATATTGCCCAGCAAAGTTTTTCTTTAACTTTTTCTCAAGTACTTACAGTCATCATGTTTCCGAACAGCTCCAACTGACTCAGCTCCCCTTCCCTGAACTTTTTGTCCAGTACAAGATCACAAGGGACATAGCAGTCTCGAGCAGCTGTCCATCTACTAGCTTGGAGAAGGTAGAAAGGAGACGGGGTGGGATTTCAGGTAAGGTAGAGTTTCACAGAACAGTTTGGACAAACAAAGGACATAAGAGAACAGGTTGGGGTTATATCCAGCCAGGATTTGTTGAATAAGTACAGAAACTCCCAACAGGGAAATTCTGATTAGAGTTGACATTATCCACCAAGCTGGATTTGTAAAAGGTACCTGGTAATGTCATAGGTACCCAGGAGAATGTTTGCACTGCAGTTCCCCATTTCAGCCTGTAGATTGTGCATGTGTACACTTGAGCTGGGACTAAAAATTCTACAATTTAGATGAAGGACTAGCAATTGCCCTCAGAAAGTGAGTAGAACCCAATGGTTTCTAATGGATGCTAATCTTCCTAGAATTACTATCTAGGGAACCAGTGAGGACTAAAAAAGAGGGTGTATCTGTTCATCATGTCAACAGTGTAATGATGCAACAAAAAGGCCCATACATACAGTATACCATTTTCACAAGGGAACTCACATTAACTACATGGTTCATGGTTACATGGTACATTACACCTTGAATATAGGTGTAACATGAAAGACAGTCTTAAAAGTGAACTTAGCCTTTAAGGTTTATATACACTTTAGACCCAAAATCCCATTCATTCTTATGGCCCCTGAGCACACCAGAGCGTTTTGTCACAATAAGCTAAACGCCTGTCGCTGGAAAAACTACATGAGCTTTTTGTCAGCAGATTACAACTCATTTTGTCCCCATTGACTCGATAGGAAACTTTTGAAAATGTGCGTTGCAATTATTTTTGTGCACGTTTTATGCGTGTTTGCCCATTTTCTGTGGAACAATCTGCTCATAAAAAACTCAAAAAAGTGTAAAAACGTGGAGCAAAATCTGTGCGTTTCTGCATCTGAAAACACTGTTGGCTAGGTGTGAATGAAGTCTTAAATACAGATCTCCCCCTAGTGGGTTAAAGTGATATTAAAGTCAAAGAAGGTTATTCAAATAGCTGCCAAAGGCAGCCGAGTGCATAACCGAACCTTAGTGAACTGAGCCGAAGGGCATTGGGCTATTCACTTCGGCTCTGTACGGCTGATTTCAGCCATACATTGGCTAAAATCAGTCGTACATCGGCTGCCTTTGGTCAGCCGCAGTGCAGAAGCAGTTCAGCTCAGTCGATCCAACATCTGGATCAGCTGAGCCGAAGCTCCAGAAGTTCACTCACTGCCGTTCACCCCCATTCTCACAGGCTACCTCCGAAGTAGCAAGCAGAATAAAAAAAATGTAAACAAAATAAAAACATTTAAATAAACGTAAAAAAATAAATATAGATAAATATGTCACATAAATAATTTTCAAAAAAGGTAAAGAAAAGAAAAAAAAATATAGCATGGGGTCCCCCTCCCAAACCATACCAGACCCTTTAGGTCTGGTAGGAAAGTTAGGAGGGACCCCTATTTTAGAAAAAAAAAAGCATGGGGTTCCCCCCAAACTCATTCACAACCAGACCCTTTATCCGAGCACAGGCCTGGCAGGGCAGATAAGGGGGAGGACGAGCGTTCTCC
>NW_017307264.1:517182-533046 GCF_000935625.1 Nanorana parkeri | reverse complement strand
CGGGCAGGGGGACTTATTCACATCAGGGTACCCCTTTAATAAAGAGCACCCAGGTTTGAATGAGTAAGGGGTACTTGTACCCCTACCTATAAACTAAAGGGTTAAATTAAAATGGTAAAAAAGAGGCCAGACTTTTGAAAAGATCCTTTAATTGAAAGAAAAAAGTTTTTTATTGTAAAAATTAAAAAAATCCAATAAATGGATCCACAGACCTAATCCAGGGTCAATCACGATGCCCAGCGTTGTCCACGAAGATGACGACTCTGCAAAATAAATACAAGTAATAAATAAGTGAAAAAAAAAACCTAATGCCCGCTGAACCGTTCGTACGTGATGAACTCCCGCCGCTGAATGACATTCTGACAGATCCCGGCAAAATATAAACAATTGGGCAAAGCTAGCGATGACATCACATTCTCCGCCACCTGACAGCCTGCCTGCAGGTCCCAGCCAAATCAAAACAAATGGGCGGAGCCTGCAGTGACATCACCGCTGGCTTCGCCTAGCTGTTATTTAATGACAGCCCAGTGTCTGACGATGCTGGGCTGTCATTGAAGGACAACAACTGGGCAGAGCCAGCCATGACATCACGGCTGGCACCACCCAGCTGTTGTCATTTGCAGGGAGAACATCCGACTTCGGCCGACCTTTCTCCCCGCTTCGGCTGTCACTACAGCTCAGCCGAGCTGAAGCATATGCGTTTGGCTCGGTTGAGCTGCTCGGCTGCCTTTGGCTGCTGTACGGGTTATTGTGAATAGCCCATACAGCGGCCCTTTGGTTCTACTGAACCGAAAGGCTCCAGTGGCCATAGCGAGCCGAAGGATCAGCTGAAGCTATGTCTAGATCTAGATCTTCTGCAGGCAAGTGACATTTTTTTTGATTATACTGTATATCAAATGCTGATGAGATCACTTACAATGGAGGCTGCTCCTTGATATATAATTTTAATTTCTGGCAGAATTAGCTGGTCCCCTGAGCACTGACCCTGATATCCTGTTTTAGTGTGGTGCCTTTCCCTTGCAGGTACCTATGGAACCATCATTGTGTGTGCTAGTAAGCTGTGTTTGTCTCCACAACATACAGGCACAGCAAGGGAAGCCCCCTGCTCCCCACTCCTCTCTCCTTTACTCTTCCCTCTTCCCTTCCCCAACTAGTAGATGGACATTTGCTGGATACTGCTCTGTCTCTTGTGATCTAGTACTCAACAGGAAGTTCAGGGAAGCTGAGCTAAGAGGGTTGGAGCTGTTGAAAAACACTGTAAGTGTTTGGGCAAAAATGTAAAGAAATACTGTGCTTGACAATGTATGTTTGTATGATTTGGATTTATTATCGAAAATAACTGAGAGTTTAATGCTACTTTAAATTCAAATAAAATGTATCCAAAGCCCCTCCCAAAAGTAAAGTTTAAAGTTTCCCCTCAAGTATGCTGTTCTGCCTCCTAACTTTGCATTTGTGTCATTGTGGCTTGCCCATGGTGGGCACTCCCCACCTTCCATTAAACGTCCTTCACCATTTCCCCTGCGTGAAAACAATTTCTTTAAAAAAAATTATGTTTATTAAAGTTTTTCACAACAACACAAAGATAAATCTCTGCAATCCAATAGTCATACATTCAAAGGCGGGATACAAAAAAGAGGACATTAAGCTATTAGATAGCTATGAACCTAAAAGCATCAGCATACAGCAATCAAAATTGGTCACAGACTCAGTTAGTACATTAATCAATTACAGAAGAGTGCCGGCCAGTTACTCCACCACTAGCCCCCACCCCCAAGGCATACGACAACTTAGCCTTCAGAAACCATTCTGTATATTGGAAAAGTTTTACAATAGATGTTACTTCAGCAGTAGTGAAGGATTTTACCAAAAAACATCGGCATCTACGAAAAAAAGTTTTAGTACGGGTATTCTTGTGTAGTTTAGCATCCCGTCTTTCCCTACGGAGTAGGAGTTGTAAATCCCAAGTGACTTCCTGAATGGTAGGAGTGGAGGACGCATTCCACTACCTCATGATACATCTCTTTGCCGTGAGAAGGCAGATATGCATCCAGTCCATGTATAAAAACTTGGATTCCAATGGAATCCAAGACACAAACACAGGGAAGTGTAGAAATTCCATTTTGGTGCGCATTTCACCAAGGACTTGGCATCTCAAGGTCAGTATACTAACTAACTTATTTATTCAGAATCCAAAAATAACATTAAAATTAGATGTTTTTTCTGATCTCTTATAAGGATTTCTTTTTCTCTCCATATGTAGTTTTTCGTATATGCCTTTTTCCCTAGTCAGTTGTGTTTTATTTGGATGTATGAGGTCTTTCCTGCAGTAGCAGAGTCATGTTCTATTTCAGACCTTGCTGTCACTCTGAACTCTGCACTGTCCATTCTGGGAGCTGCGGCAGGCACAGTCAAAATAACCAGCCTAAATTCATCTGTGTAAAGACAGCAGAGCAACGAGGAAGAGTTTTTATCCAGGTGTCTATAACACTACTCTAAGCAAGGCTGCCAAGCTTTTGTAATAAAAGCCTTGAGTTTCATCAGCTAGGAAGCTTTCCTACCACATACGATATGTGGTCACCTAGTGGGTTGACACCTTTATATAAAACCAATGATTTGCTCTACCACGTAATCCTTGGACGGGTTTCCTGGAACCAGGTATGCATCTACTTTAAAAACCTGACTAATGCCTCCTCTATGACAATTCTTTCAGCATCTCCGTCAAATGTTCTTGTTCTTCTAACACCATCATTTTGGTTTACAGTGTCAAAAATAAATAAATAAAACAGAACCTCCACCTCTTTTATACCGAGCCCTCCCTCATAGGCCTTCTGTCCTCCCCCTCTTGACAGTTTGTTTATAAGCAGGTCCTCTTGTTCCTGCAGCCTGACACCAAATATCATGTGTCCCTGAAGCAATAAGCCTCGGTATTCCCCCTTGTCCTTGGACTCTAGGCATTTCTGAGAACTTCTGTAACTACATCATGTGACCCCCCTTCTGTTACAAGATGTATCCACAGCTGGGGGGAGGCAAGCACATGTGGCAAGGAGGAGAGTTTTGCTCATGCTTGTAAACAGATTTCATAAGATCTAAGTCCAAAGATAAGATAAGCAAGTCTATAGTCTAATATAAAGTTGCTTTTGCACTATCCCCCAAAAAGTCTTCACTGTTTATCATTTGAAATAACGGCCTGTGATCTGCATATGTT
This sequence comes from Nanorana parkeri, assembly GCF_000935625.1. Classification (NCBI taxonomy): domain Eukaryota; kingdom Metazoa; phylum Chordata; class Amphibia; order Anura; family Dicroglossidae; genus Nanorana; species Nanorana parkeri. The sequence goes on along the minus strand of NW_017307264.1, from coordinate 529,841 downwards.
TTTCAGTTTACTTGAGATAAGTGGTGGGAACACAAATGCATTTCTAAAAATTGAAAAAGTGAAGTGCAAAATTTGCACCGGGCAAGACGCATCACATTTTAGATAATTCTGCAAAAGAGATGGACAATACGGTGCACAAAGCTTGATTTGCATCATATGCATGCAGAGCTGTAGCTAGCTCCTTTTGCACCCGAGGTAAGAACAGAAAATTGTGCCCCGCAACAGACGTGTGCGGTGTGTGATATCATGCGCCCCGTCTCCAGGATGGCGGAGCGCATGCGCATAATGCACTGGAGGCCAAATCCAAAATAGCATAAAAATTAGTTTTATTTGACAAAACTAAAGAAAACATTTGTAGTTTCCGTTCATGTCACCCAAACTTTTTTTTCACTGTTGGGGGGGCTTTGGGGAAAAATCAGGGGTCTAAGTAGACCACTGACATTTCCCTTTTGAAATAGAAAAAGAGATTGAGGACACAGAGTCCTCTGCCCATACATGGGGGGGGAGTAACAGGGATCCAAGGAGAAGCTGGAGCCTGTGACGCTCCTCTTTTCCACCTGCTGAGCCGCGGCCACCTTGGCCACCTGGCGCCCCTGTTGCCACAGGCGCCCTGTGTTTGTCCATGGCAACAGGTGCGAGGGGGCACAGCCAGGCCGGCCCCCTCACAGCTGCGCCTGAGGCGAGTGCCTCACTCGCCCAATGGTAGCTACAGCCCTGTATGCATGATCCTCCCAGTTAGATACTTAAGATTGGTTCTTTATTTGTAAACATTTGCATGTCTTTAGCCAGAATGTGCAATGGTAGGAAATTGCTGTATATAATTCATAATGCCCAGAAAAGAAACATAGAAAATGAAAATTGGTGTGACCCTTTACATTGGTGGTCAGTGTCTGTGCCCCCTTTTCATTGGGGGGGTCAGTGTCTGTGCATCCTATATTTTGGTCATCAGTGTCTGTGCACCAGGAAGCCAGTCTGAATGTTCACAATTAATATGACAGGACCAGCGGAAGTTTTTAAAAACAAGTGGTGGGCAGCAAAAATGAGATAGGGAGAATGCTGTATTTTTGCAAGGACAGCACAGCACATTGGTATTGCATTACCATGCATTGTGGTGCACTGCAAGGCTGATTGTGCATTAGGGTGCCATTCACAATGAATGACTCTGCAGCACACCAATGCATGTAATGCATGTTACCTCACATTATGCAGTGCAGTGGTGTTAATAGGCCCCAAGATTGTCATTCAACTATTTAGAGGGAATGTAAAGTCTTTTATATATACATTTTTATATATGCATGTCAAATAAATCAGCTGTTTTCAATGTTTTCAATATTTGGCATATCTTTCCACCGACGCAGATGAGAGAACACCATTGCAGACTGAGCCGTTCTCCATCAAACACCACAAGTGTCTGCCATACCTCCCACTGCGCCAGAACACCTGGACGCTGCCATACACCCCACAGATCCCATCTCTGAACAAAACACCAACCCAGGAATTTACACTTGAGAACTACAAAAATCAAGTAGCACCCACCTGCATCACCTCAATGTTCTGCAAGCCACTCCAGGATTCCACCATCCACAGTCTGGACCAGATCGCCAAATCTCCTACAAGACAGCATCCTGCTCGATAAAGCACACAAAGCTCCTCAAAATCCAACTCAAAAGACCAGATCGTGATGCCACCTGCAGGACTACTACCAGCTTCACATCACACCCTCGTCGCTGACCACGCACCACCACCAGCCTAACGGTGAGTTACAGAAGTCACTTTTGTTCATCTATAAAGCCTCACCGCCTTGCCATTTGGCCCTGCCGCCCTACATCACATCACCACACTACGGTTTTCCCTCCGTCCCTGTGCTGCGGCGAGTGCTCCCCCACCCACAGGTGAGTCTGATACCTCATACCCCTTGCCATATCCTACCCGAGTTATTGCGCTAGGTCGTGGCGCTCCGTTCTCTCCTTTTTGTTTTTCTTTAGCACACACGTCAGACACCGCGGTCCAGATTTACCTGGAGCCGCACACCAGCACACGACATCCGATCTTTTTCCTCCGAAGAGCGCTCAAAACATTGGACTTTCCTTTCATAACTTTTTACATGTTTTCAATGTGTGCATTTAAAAAACGATTTATTTTTTGTAATTATATATGTACATTGGACAGCCTTGATCATTTCATACTTTGCTTCTGCTTTGCAGTGTTACACTATGGCTCTCCTTTTCTGCTCCTAACAATGCAGTCCTTCAACACACTGAAAACAATATATTCCCTATCTCGCTAAAATCTTATCTCTAGAGCTCTTAAGAGAGAAGCAGTGTGATTGTAGTAAAATACAGAGCTCCCTCCAGTGTCTAAATTACAAATCTCTGTATCTAATACAAAAATGTTGCTTGAAAAATGTTTTGTATAGTAAGAAGGTCACTTTAAGCTAAACATTGCATTAACAGCTCAAAGTGTGTGCTCACTTAAAATTCAGTTCTTTCTCTTTAAGGGTATAGATCTAGAAAATGGTTGGTTATATATGTAAAATGAAATCCCTTTTAATCTTATAGTTGACATTTACTCTATTGCAGGAATTCAAGGCTAGTCTACGGATGTACACATTTCTCCTTAGAGAGATGGGATTGGCCCTCATTTTCATGAGAAGGATATCACATTTTGTTCTGGGATTGGATTAGCCAAAGATGCATTAGGAAGCACAAACATCATAAATTCAAAGAAAATACCTACATCTGGTCACTAGCCATAATCATCACAATTATGACAAATCACGGCTTGAACTATCTTGCTTTGCAAGTAATGAGTCTATCTCATATATTAGTTTCACCTTTTAAGTTGCATTAGTGAAATAAATGAACTTTTGCAGGATATTCTAATTATTCGAGTTTCACCCGTAAATGTTTTTAGTAATTGGTATGTAAAAATTGACTTTATTTTAAAAGGTTTTTTTTATTATTACATGGGGTTTAGCTTCTAGCTTCTGACTGATTGCTGTGAGGTTCTATGAGGTGTCTATTGCAGGGAGCAGAAAATGGACATGAGAGAAAATAATGATTTATCAGAAGAAATGTCAGTTCAATTAAATACATGATTGCAATAAATAAACAACTGTTCATTGAAAATAGTAATTTGCAGTGATGTACCAATACCATTTTCTCCGGATCATGTACAAGTACCGATACTTTTCCTCAAATACTCACCGATACCAATTGCCGATACTTTTTTAAGTGTCATGTGACAGTTTTTCTAAAACAATGCAGACTAATGATTTTAGGACAGTGGTGGAGCGCCAGAGCCCCGTCACCACTGTAAACACTGAGCCCCTGGTCATTCTGACACCGACTCCAAGCTGTAGAGAGACTACAAATCCCAGCAATATGCTATACAACAATGCAGAATAATACCACCAGATAGAGAGGACTACAAATCCAAGAAATACATTATACAATAATGCAGAATAATAACAAACAACATACTCTTTGTTGCTCACCAGGGCTGTGCGGCGTCTCAGGAGTCTGTGTGTGGTGTCACCAGGGCTGTGTGTGGCATTTCACCAGGGCTGCGTGCGGTATCACCAGGGCTGTGTGTGGCATGTCATCAGGGCTGTGTGTGGCGTGTCATCAGGGCTGTGTGTGGTGTGTTATCAGGGCTATGTGCAGTGCTACCAGGGCTGTGTGCGGTGTGCCACCAGGGCTGTATGCAGCCTCTCACCAGGGTTGTGTGCGGCGTGTCAACAGAGCTGTGTGTGGTGTCACCAGGGCTGTGTGCGGCGTGTCACCAGAGCTATGTGCGGCGTGTCACCAGAGCTGTGTGCGGCGTGTCACCAGAGCTGTGTGCGGCGTGTCACCAGAGCTGTGTGCGGTGTGTCACCAGAGCTGTGTGCGGCGTGTCACCAGAGCTGTGTGCGGCGTGTCACCAGAGCTGTGTGCAGCGTGTCACCAGAGCTGTGTGCTGCTTCTCATCTGGTCTGTGTGCGGCTTCTCATCTGGTTTGTGTGCAGCGGGTCACCTGGGCTGTGTGAGGCAGCTCTCAGGTGCGGGCGGTGGGAAGAAGAAGGAAGGGGAGGTGTGAGGCTGGACCCGCGCTGTAAAAGACAGCCGCCGGGAAGTCCCCATGAGGCTGCCTGAGGTCCCCAGCAAACGCAGAACCTCACACAGCCGCTTCCATTTAAAATTTAAAGTGCCGGTATTGGCGCTTAGTATCGGGGCATTTTCAGGAGTACAAGTACTCCTGAAAATGCCCAGTATTGGCACAGATACCGATATTAGTATCGGTGCATCCCTAGTCAATTGTCTAGCTTTTTTTTTTATTATCCTATTTGAACATTAGATGAAAAATCACCATTATAAACCAGTGTTCTTTATTCAATAATGCTTGCCACCTATGATCTATTAGATCAGCAAAACTGACCAATAACAGGGTTGCAGGACAAGGTAGCAGTGTCCTGCTTCCCCCAACTTACTAATGCTCACACACCCTGCGCTTCATTGCATCTCCTTGGAATTCTGCAGCTGGTGCTAAGATGTCAATCAAAGGAGCAGTGATGTTACAGCCTGGTCATGTGACAGTGCTTTGGCCTAGCAGCATGTAGCTACAAGGGATTACAGGTAAGGTGAGCACAGCGGAGTTGTGGGAGGCCCTTTCCAAAGACACTGTTACTTTGCCCTGTATGGGCAAGGTGACAGTGTTTCTTTAACATCAGATACTCTGTTATATAATTATAATAATGTTGCACTGGCTGGCATAATTCAACAATTCTCTTTTGTAACTGGTTGATTAAGGCAGACAGTTAAAGAGGAACTTAACCCACCAATTTAATGTCTCCCAAAACATTTACTTTTAAGGCATGCCAACTGTCAAGGTTTCCAGTGTGCTCATTTCAGCTCTCAACCGAACTTTCAAGCCATCAAATGGCTGGTGTCATAGCTGATCACATGTGCAGCACCATGGCAACTGCAATCCAAATAGAGGCTAAGATGGTGCTTTTCTTGGCTGTAAGGGATAGGAGGTTATTACAGTTGTGCTCATAAGTTTACATACCCTGGCAGAATTTATGATTTCTTTGGCCATTTTTCAGAGAATATGAATGATAACACGGAAACCTTTCTGTCACTCATGGGTAGTGTTTGGCTGAAGCCATTTATTATCAATCAACTGTGTTTACTCTTTTTCAATCACAATGACAACAGAAACTACCCAAATGACCCTGATCAAAAGTTTACATACCCTGGTGATTTTGGCCTGATAACATGCACACAGGTTGACACAAAGGGGTGTGAATGGCTATTAAAGGGAACCATCCTCACCTGTGATCTGTTTGCATGTAATCAGTGTGTGTGTATAAAAGGCCAATGAGTTTCTGGCCTCCTTACAGACCCTTGCATCCTTTATCCAGTGCTGCACTGACATGTCTGGAAAAAGATATCCAAGGAATTGAGAATGCCAATCAACAGTGTTCAAACTCTAATCAAGAAGTGGAACATGAGGGGTTCTGTTGAAACCAAACCACGGTCAGGTAGACCAACTAAACTGTCAGCCACAACTGCCAGGAAAATTGTTCGGGATGCAAAGAAAAACCCACAAATACCTTCAGGTGAAATACAGGACACTCTGAAAACATGTGGTGTGGCTGTTGCAAGATGCACAATAAGGAGGCACTTGAGGAAAGATGGGCTGCATGGACAAGTCGCCAGAAGAAAGCCATTACTACGCAAATGCCACAAAGTATCCCGCTTACAATACTCCAAAAGGCACAGAGACAAGCCTCATACCTTCTGGCACAAAGTGATTTGGAGTGATGAGACCAAAATTGAGCTTTTCGGCCACAACCATAAACGCTACATTTGGAGAGGAGTCAACAAGGCCTATGATGAAAAGTACACCATTCCTACTGTGAAACATGGAGGTGGATTGCTGATGTTTTGGGGATGTGTGAGCTACAAAGGCACAGGAAAGTTGGTCAGAATTGATGGCACCAGAATGCAGTATGTTATCAAAAGATACTGGAGGACAATTTGCATGCATCAGCCCGCAAGCTGCGCATGGGACGTACTTGGACATTCCAACATGACAATCGTGAAGCATCATCCAGCTGGGGGGAGGGGGGGGCCTTCATGGATTCTTGCATGGGGCCCTGAGGTCACTAGTTACGCCACTGATTATAAGAAAATCAAATATAAGACAATAACCAATATTTTTGCAAAGCCATAGGCATAAATTCATGTGTGCTTATTTCCTACATACCTCCATACTGTCCCTCATGTGGAAGGACTGTTCCTCGCTTGGAACCAAATCCCTCTGTCCTCCTTTCTTCCTCAGATGCACCAACATTTTGGCCACCAAAACATTTCGGCCAAAAATTGCACTTTTAGCAAATTGCTTAAAGTGCCATCTTCCGGCCGAAATAGCGGTGCATCCCCGGTTTCTCTCCTCCCCGCTTGGTGCTGCTCTGTGTCCCAACGGGGAGGAGAGAAACTGCCACAGGAGGCCAAGCGGTGCAGACGAGGAGAGCGCTGTGTTCGGCTGATGTCTCTCCTCCCGCACCGCTCAGCCTTCTGTGACAGATTAGGAGAGAGGTTTAGATTATTTCATTTGTTAATTTTTTAAAGCCAAAAAAAGGAAAAGTAGTAAAAGAAAAAACAAAACTATTTTGGCTTAATCAATCATTTTTCTGCATTAGTCCTCGTCTTTTGCACTATGGAGGTGTGGCAGTGGTGTGTCCTTTTCCTACATACTTCATGCTATAATGCTTACCTCTCTCCAATCTTGCATAGTTGGGTAGCATGTATCCTATATGTATACATAGCCAGTGAACTAAAGAACAGTACTTTTATGTATACCATCAGCTGACAAGAACAGAGGGCTGTAGTCCCAAAGATGTTTTAGTATAACAGTTTGCATTCACTGTAGAGGTAAGCATGTAAACTATTATGGAAACACACCCAAAAGCTGGGCAACAAAACATGTAGACAAGTCACTTATATGTGTCCACAAACCATAATGTTTACCCAATCACAAGCCAAAAACATGATTGACAGATGCCTATGATTTTGACAGGTTTGGGGGACAGCTGGGCAGAGCACAGCCTACAGACTACCACAATGTACATCATACAGGACCACTATTCAAAATCTTCAACATTTGAGCTATATTGGTTTACAACTGAGTCCAGCTTAGTTTGTTCTGTAAAATATAAGCAACCTGTCTATGTGTTTATAATCGGTAAACAAATTCTGTTCAGATTCAAATTAGATGCGAAGAGCAATGTTAAGTTGTCATGGGATGTTGTCAGAATCAGTAGGAACATACAGAAATATTACATTAGTCCACATGAGCTTAAGTGTCTTATGTCTAGGCCTTTCTGGAAAATGTGGTTGTTTGTTTCCATGCCTGGTCTCTAAAAAAAAAAAACACAAATGCACATCTTACAAAAGCGATCCTGTTTACAGAACGAGATGCTGCAGATTACTCATTGCTTCATGTGACAGCTCTGCAAACTTTCAGGGACCACAGGAAACTTGACCCTTCAGGACAAAAGGAATGTGTGACATGTCCGTCCCCACCATATGCATGTGACAGGCACACAAGTTATATATAGGATGTATCTGAGCAGCAGTAGAGAAAACACAAGCTAATCTTAGTGTGAGAGAATCATACAAGGCCAACCAAGAGCAATTCACCAGTGGGACCTCAGGGAAGAACTGCATACAGGACAAGGGGAGAGAAACAAGTGCATACAGAAGTAGAGCTAAGAAGACCCACACATAGCTCGGAAAAGAGCAAGACATTTGGAAAGCAGAATGGATTACAACCCAGACATTATCCGGGACAATAATCCCATGGACAGTTTGGAGAAACAGCTAATTTGTCCTATTTGTCTTGAAATGTTCCAGAAACCTGTTGTGATCTTGCCATGCCAGCACAACCTGTGTCGAAAATGTGCCAATGATGTGTTCCAGGTAAAGGGACTGATGCTTTGCTTTCTTTTCTGCATTCTTAATAATTGTACTTTAAGTTTTATAATGATGGAAGCAGTAATCTATTAATATCTGTGTCCTTTGAGCCTATGTAAAAGTATAGAGCATACTCTTACTAATTCTTTAACGTGAGCTAATGTGTTTAAAGATGGGACATTAGTAACATTCTTGAGAATTTATTTACATACACTTGCCCACTTTTTATTCTGGATTCTGTTTTACAACAACTGTATCATTGTTTTGTAGGACAAATATTTGCTCATCTACTTTAGTTGTATTGTGTATGTAAATTCTTATTGTTGTGCTGACATTTAAGATCAATTATTGCCAAGTTATGAACAGTTCTGTCACTGTAGGCTGGCAACCCATATTGGCCAACACGAACTTCTGTGTCGGGGGGAAAATTTCGATGCCCAACATGCCGTCATGAGGTTATTTTAGACCGTCATGGAGTTTATGGGCTGCAAAGAAACCTACTTGTAGAAAATATAATAGACATCTACAAACAGGACTGCAGGTAAGCAGCAATGGGGAAATGTATTAGGCCAGTAATTGTGAGGGCTGATTTACATCTATGTTGTGGGAATTACTACATAGCACGGCACTGCAGGTTACATGCATTGATGTATTGTGGTGCCATTCGTTTTGACTATTGGGATAATGCACCAAATGTGACGCACTTGCGTTGCAATGCACTGCAAAGCAAGGTAGTGTACCACAGTGCCATGTGGCAATACTGGACTTTTGGGGCATAGGAAGCCCATTGATTTCAATAGGTTGCCCTAATTGAGCGCATTAATGCATGGAATAACGCTTATTAAGGCAGCATACAAATGTAAATGGGCTCTGAATATATAACAATGCAGTACGTGTATTTTTTAGACTTTCAATGTGCCACAAATATCTACTGGGCACACTTTTGCTAGTAGTGATAAACCACAAAACGGATGTATGCTTTTCTAGTTAGTTATTTAGTAATGTTTTGGTGTCATACTTATGCTTCTGATCTTCATGCGGCTCTTTTTGATTACATGTGTTTAGTCGACCCGAGAAGAAAAAGGAGAACCTTCCAATGTGTGAAAAGCACGAAGATGAAAAAATAAACATTTACTGTGTCACCTGCCAAGTACCTACCTGTTCCATGTGTAAAGTGTTTGGCGCCCATAAAGACTGTGAAGTGTCACCTCTCCAGAATATATTCCAGACTCAGAAGGTGAGAGCCTGAGGGCTATAAATACACCAAAGGATTACTGTAAAACATATGGCTTTGGCATTTTAAAAGCATTCCCTAATCTAGCCAAAACAAAGAACTCTGGCAAATCATTACATAGACTTTAGGATACAGTAAATTACCCATTTCTTAACTGAGACTAATCATGTGATACAGAATACATATAGGGCCAATGGATTATCTACAAGGCGTGTGTGTTCTCCCTTTGGCCATGTGGACTTCATCTGTATACTTCGGTTCGCTCACAAGACTTTAAAACAGGGCTGGACAAATCCTAGGAGCAAAGTAACCAATACTTCCTAAAAATGATAGCTGGTGCTGGCTCCTGCATTAGCACATTGGCTCCTGAACTCCATATTCATTTGTCCACCTCTGCATTAAAATACTATTAGACTGGATACATTGTCGTACTGTGCTCACATTTGCCCACATTTGTCTGTCTTGGATAGGATAACTAGATGTTAGCAAAAATGGGGCACTAATTGATGAAATACTTGAGAATACAATACCTTGTATGCCACACTTAAGAGTACTTATACCCTGTACAGCATTTGCAGTATGTGGTCACTATGTACATACAGACTGATGAAAAAATTATAGTCAGATGGCAAATAACATGCAGTGCACTTCACATTAGGTATTCTAAATCTTAAAACCTGACAATTCTATCTAGAATTGTCACATTGATTTTATAAGATGTTTTTTTGGCTAATGTCATCCTGCCAAGTAAATCATTAATCGCAAGCCTCATGGGGTTTTTCTTTTGCTGCTTGTGCTGCAGCACCTCTTATCTACATCAATAGTGGATTCTTATTTATAAGTAGAGCCCAGCCAGGTCACCTGTTATATTTAGAAAGTGTTGAGGCTGCAGCCAAGTCTCATAGGGCCACAGCTGTGTGGGGGTGTGAGGGCACAACAGGTTGGAGTGGGATATTTGAGATGAACGCTATTATAGGTTGTGCAACATTCAACATTCTGTTTCAACAACTTAAAATGTCTTTTATTGGCTCTGTTTTTTCAGCTCTTCCTATAATCCCCCCGATTATTGCCCATTAATACTCCAAAAGGACAAGTATGACTAAAATATACTTTTAAGTTAAAGAGTAATATCATTCATGCCTTTATATCCGTAAGAACTGTATTGTATTCTGTACACAGTAAAATATTTGGTAACACATTTACATAAGCTACAAAGTTATAATTAGGTTATTGCTCTATTTTGCCACTCGGAGAAGCTGCCTATAGCCTCATTCAGTGGGAACACCAACAGGAAACCTATAAGATTGTAATACAGTGGCATTGCTAACTTGTATTTAAAGATGCACTTTCTTTTCCTTACAGATAGAGCTCAGCAGCTGTATATCGATGCTGGTTGCTGGTAACGACAGAATTCAGTCAATCCTTGGCCAGTTGGAAGAGTTCTGTAAATCTGTAAAGGTAAAATATGAGAGTATATGTATGTGTTGCACTGCGTTCAGAAACACATGTGTATTCTATAGACACTTTGAGCAGAAGCCAGTATGTAAGGCAAATCAAGGCAGTCCAGAGTAGTGGAACACAACATCTGCATTCATATGAAAGATGATTCCATAAACAGTAAACAAATCTATTTAAATGGACAACAAATACACATAAAATAGTGCCACATAATACTAAAATTATGTTTTCTTATAAGGACCTGTACATACAAATTTTGTGTAGTCATTCAAACTGTGCTTTGCCAGTTAAGAACAAAGCAGTTAACTTCATTGCTGTCCTCCACAGCTTCATCTGCCTACCTTTTACTGCCCAGTACTGACACACTTCCCTTCCTCCCATGTCACAATGCTGGTGCTTAGCGATAGATTGCTCAGGTGCAGGAAGAAAGTTCTCAGCTCTATGAATGCTCCAAGTCATGGCCTAGAGCAGTGGTTGTCAACTGATGAGCTATAGGGGACTTCAAACACCGCCCTTGATGTCACCAAAGGACCACACAAAATATTCAGTATATATAAAGCCTGAAAAGACTGGCAGAGACTGCAGACATAATGATGGTCAGAGGCTGTGGACATGCCACAGGTTTTGTTGGAGACTGGAGATATGCTGCAGAAGACAGTAAAGGACTTGGGACTAGCAGAAATCACTGCTATTACAACTTTACAAATTATAATTCTAACTACAGACTGCTAGGGTCTAAGGGCCACACAACAAGCACTGAAGGACCACACATGGCCCTTTGGCCGCAAGTTGGGCACCAGGGGCCTAGAGCTTACATAGGGCATGTTGTCTTTTCTTCAGAATACAGTGGTGGGGGAGTGAAAGGAAAGAAAGTATGTATAGCTGGGGAGGGCAGCAGAGAATTGAACTTGTTGCTTTGCTCATTCACTTTAAACAGATAAGAAGACATTTGAAAAGATTGTTCATCCAGTAGAAAACTGACAAAAAAAACATTCCAGTTCTACAGATCGGTTAAAAATGGCAACCTTCATGTGCAAAAGACCTGTATGACCCTTTTTAGATGAAGGAATATTCCACTTCAGAACACCTGTTTCTTTAGACCCCTGTCTTATATCTATGGCTAGCCTAAAGTACGTAGCGCATACAGTACAGTCAAATATAAATTGCATGGTCAAACAAGGTAACGCAAATTATGACCACTAAACTGAGCCTGGGAACAAGTTCTCAGATATTAAGAAAATACTTTTTATGACTATATAGGAGAACAGTCAAAAGAAGAAGGAATCTGTGAATGAGTTATTTGGAGAACTGAGCAGAGTCCTGGAAGAAAAGAAAGCTGATCTTGTACAAAGGATATCACACGCTGAGGAGGAGAAGATTGACTTTGTGCACACCCTCGTTGCCAATTATCAGGAGCAACTTCAGTCCTGTTCCAAATTGCTGCAAAGTGCACTTCAAGCTTCTGAACAGTCTGGCCATGCTACTTTCCTGTTGGTGAGTCTTCACACTGCTGAAGTTATCTAATCATATAAATAGAAGGATCTCATAGCTTCTATTATCATGCCATCACATGATATATAATATGATATAATATAATGTTACATATACTTAAACCAGAACCAGTTAAACATGGCCATTTTATATTGCTGCAGAGTGTAATCAGGGGCGTAACTAGAAATCACAGGGCCCCATAGTAAAATTTTGTATGGGCCCTGTGATTTTTAGTTACACCCCTTGAAGAGCCCACATAGCTCACCTGATGGTGACCCTGCAGAGCCCACCATAGAGTGTCTATGGTGGGCTCTGCAGCGTCACCCTCAGGTGGGCTGGTCACACTCCTTACCTGTCCGCCTCTTCTTCCTCCGTCTTCCCTCCTCTGTCGCCGGGCCCACTCCGTCCTCCGTTGCCGGCCCCGCCTCCTTCCCTGATGCTGACCCCCGGGCCCCACCTCCTCCTCCCCGCCACGTCCAGCCTCCTCCACCGCCGCTGCTAACTCTCACTGACTCAGC
>NW_017307264.1:508200-516717 GCF_000935625.1 Nanorana parkeri | reverse complement strand
ACGTCCAGCCTCCTCCACCGCCGCTGCTAACTCTCATTGACTCAGCAGCGGCTATGGAGAAGAACGCAGCGCTGCACAGATCACGGTGATCTGAACAGCGGCACTTTCGAACCCATAGCGACCCAGGCGGCCCGCACGGCATCAGGGGGGTGTCCTGGCCGGGCCCTCCTGTGCCCGGGCCCCATAGCGGCCGCCTGGGTCGCTATGACTATTGTTACGCCACTAGGTATAATGGTTATTCCTCCAGTCAGAACAACAGAATCTAAACGTGTGTTCAAAATATTAACGTAAACGTTTTTCATATCATTCGGACAAAAAGTTATGAAATATGCAACATTTTACTGTTGTCAATAGAGATGAGAGGAAACTTACAAAGGGGACATCTGTCCCAGTGACAACTGTCTAAGAGGGGATTTCCCCTAACTTTGAAGAGATTTCCTCTAACATCCTGCCATCTGCATGACAGGAAGTGAAGGGAAAGCTTCCCTACAGGTTAGTAAGAAAAAAGAAACCTCACAGGAGTTATAACCATTCCCTACTCTACCCAAAACAAAATTATGTTGGGCTTTGGGCAGCCAGGTTCACACCATTTTCCGGACCAGATCTGTATCACAGTGCGCTGCATTTAGCCGTGGTTTTACCAAAATTTTGCAACGTTCCAGAGCTGGTGGGGTTTTTGTTGCTTTTTTTTTTTTGCTCAAAATGGGTTTTCAAGTGCATTCCAGTGCGTTTGTATGCGTTTTGATGCGATTCCATGCGTTCCAGACCAGACAAAATGAGACATGCAGTATCTTTCTGGTCTGGAACAGACTACGATGGTGTGAACAGAGGCCAAAAATAGCATAGGGATACATTAGGATGCATCTTGGGCCCGGAAACAATCTGGTCTGGCCTGGAGATGATTTGGATGTGGTGTAAACGGCCCAAAGGTAAACATTAAAATGCTACATACATCATATTGTCATTAAGGGTCCTCCTAACCCTTCTGTATCTAATTGTATTGTAAGTGTACTGATTCAATTTATTTGGTAAAGCAATTTGCAAATTGTCGCCACTATATAAATCTTGTATAAGAATAATAATAATAGTGGATTAACCAGCTAATGAATCTTCCTTTCTCTTTCCTTTTTTCCAGGAATCCAAACAGCTTATTAAAAGGTAAGCAGGATTTTATGTGACCTTGTGCAATGATATAGCAGGTTAAAAGCATGATTCCACGTATACTACCTTCAGAATTTTTGTTTTTTTGTTTTTTTTTAGTAGCAGGAATGATTTAGAACCTTTGTCAGGTTTTAACTGCTGTCTGTATTCTAACTACTGACATTTCCCCTCACTTCCTGTCCTGGAGATACCACAAAACTTTAAAGAGGGACCCCACCTTGAGAGCTGTCACTAGAATAGGTGTTCCCAGACAAAGATACTCCCACACCTCTTGTTCTGATGAGAACCAGGATGGGAAGTGAGGTTAAATTATCCAAATAGGGACACAGGCACAAACCTTTATACCCTATCCAGAATTAGAAAATAAAACATTTTGGCTGGAGTATGTACTCTATAATTATCTACAGAAGAAACGAACACTGGCATGCCTTTCTTTTAGCTCCAGATCCAGATATAATTGCCAAATAAGCCATACTGCATTCATATTGATTGCCTATCCATATCACTCATTGAGTTTGCATGGAATATCAATGACATACTCAAAACCATCTTTATCTTCATAGGATTATGGATGCTTCTAAGGGTAGTCGCTTTGAGAAAACAGAACCTGGTTTTGATAACATGGACCAATTTACTTTGGACACTGAACATATTACAGAATGCCTAAGAAGCCTTGATTTTAGTACAAGTAAGTGTGTTGCTATGATGTGAGCTTTATATACAATGTTAAAATCTTTCAGTCCCTTCTCATCCAGAGTCCAGACTGGGGGAGGGAGCAGTAGCACAAGAACCATTCAGTTGTTCTACAGTGCAATGTACATGATGAGGCCGGAGAAAGGAGAGTGCCATAAATTATGAGCTTATCAGTCTGCTGCTTCTCCTTTCACTGTCCAGTCACAGGGTGGGTGTGAGGAGAGGAGTCCTGTTAATGTTGAGAAAATCATGTCTCCTCTGTCCTGACATCAGTGCAGCAGAGCTGTGTACATCTCAGAACTAGGTGGACAGAAATACAAATCCTGTATTCATCTGTGTACTTGCCAAGATGTTTGCCTGCAGTTTAGCGTTAATAAGTGAAACAAAAGGGTTCAAACTAGACCCTGGGGTAGTTATTACTGTTGCTAGATATCTGTAAGGGCAATGTATAAAGTTCAAAGAATCACTTCATTATGTCACATTGTAGATTGTGAAGATGAAGAGGAAGAAGAGGAAAATGAAGAATATGAAGAGCCAGAAGAAGAACATCCTGGCGGTAAGAAACTTCATTCCTAAAATATAGAAAACCCACCATCAGCATAATTTGCATAATTTACTTATATGGCTATTTATCTCTGTACAAAAGGAGCCATTAGTGATACATTGTACATGTGACCTTGACAAATACATGATTGCTGCTGAAATTCTGCTGCTATTGGAGAAACCTGTAACTCCCCCACCCAGCCTTTTCTAAATCTACCCATACACAGGCTTATCATGGGCTAAATTCTGTTCTTATAGGCAGCTTTGGGGAATACTGGGATTATGTATAGAAAACAGTCTTTACCTGCTGGCATAGTGTGAAAAATCCACCCCCTGGATTATTTAGTGAATGTTCTGAACCTGTCTGGTGTGACCATATACTTGATTGACAAAGATTCCCTGCGCTTGAGTTGGGTCAAGTGCATGGCCATCCAGAATAACTTTTAGCATCTTTGAGGCTGGTTAAAAGTATCTTCAATGACAAAGAGAACCAACCGCCGATAATCTGAATCTTCACCTGAATCGTTAACTTAGTGCAGCCTTACACCTCGGGGATTTCTAGATATGTTGTCAAGCTAAGTGTCAGGCTGTAAACTCCTGGCTCAGCTTAATGCTCATAACAGACAATAAAAAAAACTGAAAACGAAAAGCTTTTTTAATAGGTGATTTACCCTAGACATCCTAGACATTGTGTCAGTTATCCCTTCTCAGCTGAGGGGGGAAAAAAGGCCAGCACAATGGCAACCTAGCATCCTGATACAAAGCTGATGTTCCTTCTCTGACAGGGAGAGAATACGCTTAAAAACAGCACAACCACCTATCCTTGATAGGTAAGACTGTTCTGTGGAGATTCAGATGCTTACAAAAGACCACTCGTGATTGGTTCTACATAAATACAACCTGTCACCAGACTACCTAATTTAACAACAATCTTCTCACAAGAATTTTACGTATTTTATGCATGTCTTGTGTAGACTTCCAAAAATCGTAACACTTCTGCTGGGTGCAACCATCTATGTGATGTTCCTGCTCCGTGAGTTCACTGTCACTATCAGTCAATGGACTGTCTTAGAAAGGATGGGGAAAATATGATGTGACATTAATTGTGTGCCTGAAGTATGGAATCGCTCAAATTCACTGACATGATTGTCAGGTAGACATTCTAATAATGCATTAGAAACCTTGTCAGCACCATCTGTTTTTTCTTTGGTTTATGTTTAAGTCCATTCTTTGAGCTGCACAAAGATAGTTTTATCTAAATTAGTGCAGTTTGTTTACAAAAGATGTACAGTGCAAATGGCCACAGTGCATAACATGAGTGGACACTCAGGGTGTAGCATAAAACATTGTCACATCACTTTACAATGCAATGCAACAGGGACATTTGAACACGCAAAGGTTGGTGGGAATACCAAAAACTTCCAGATAGTGAGGAGGAGTGATGGAAATTAGGTGTTGGTGATAAAGTTTAGACTTCACCTGTAGCTAAATATTACTCTGACTCCACAGCCAACTTCGCTGGTCTGCCAAAGCTGCTTTTCATGCTAGGGATCTTGTTTCCACCCTTTTGCCGATGTTATCATGCCTGCACTGTAATCAGTGCAGAACCAATGGCCATGTCATTATGATGGGACATGGCCAGTGGTAGGACTGCCAGCCCACATACCAGTACTGAAGAGTATGAAGACAAGATTTACTGGATGTTAGCTGCTTTTTCTGCAAACACCAGCAATAGTTTGTTTCCCAGATAGCAAGTAATTGAGCTGCAAGTTTGAAAATGACTTGCTAAACTATTGCAGACTTGCCAAGCTTTACAATTTTGTTGCACAATTACAGCAAGTCTCCAGACCAGCGAGCTTGCAGAGCTCTTGCTAAGACCTGCAGGACTCTTGCTGTAGACTTGCCAAGCAAATTTGCTACAAATTCAAAAAGTGTCAACTAGAACTTGTGCTGCGAGTATTCTGCAAGTCTACAACTTGCCAGGAATGTGTGCAGCAAGTTAACAAGAATTACAATTTAACCCTGTCACAAGTTTGTGGCAAGTTATCCTTGCTATCTGGGTTATGAGCGAGGGGGATAGGGGGGCAGATGTGTCATTTTTAATTAGTCCCTGGATCTCTGCTTCAAAGCAGAAATCTAGGCAAAGATTAAAAACAACAAATTAAATATAAGGATTTATTGAACTGGGTGAAATCCCTTTTTGTGCATCCTCCCGCAGTCCGCAGTATGTGCATGGGATGCTATGCATTGTGAGCTATTCAGGCTCCCTTGCACCGCTGCCAGTCTAATATGTTTTCAGGCAGGGGGAGGTGTATAGGCAGTCTATACAGGATAGAGAACACAAGGAGGACATATGGGTGATAATGAATTTTCAATGTCCTGCCCATTGGATGATGAAAAATCATTACCACGCTAAGGTCCTTCTTGTGTGATGAGGAACTGCAAAGCTATGATAGTGAATTGCAGTGCAATGTGGTTACGTACAGCAGTGTTTTAACAGAATTACACATATTTTGACAGGTAAACAAAAAAATAACAATATTTTTGGCACCTGTGTATTTAGCTGATGGGCTTGAATACTGGTTTAAATGATCAAGTAAAGCATTTGGTGGAGCTTACTTGGCTACACACTAATATTATATTGTGCACTCTTGATTCAGAAATTTTAAGCATTGGCTATTTGTTGTACTATTCGAATGAGGAATTTTATGGCAGTTTTTCCTGATGCTGACTTCTTCATTCTGCAGGTAGTGATTAGTGGGGGTCATTTTAATAAAAACTGGTGGTCCTTACTTATGACACTTATGCTGCACTGAGTGCCTCTTTGATCAGATATCTTTCATTAGATATGCTCCAAAGATTTTGAGTACCTCTGTGATCAGGTAGAACAACCATGATAAAGGATGAATGAACCACAAAGCCCTCCATTATATGTAAATTACAGGAATAGCCCTCAATTCCCATAATCTGTCATCATCCTGGTATGAGTGACTCTGTGATCAGGGATGTATGTATTGCTCTGAGAGCCTGTAAAGCTAGTCATGGACATCAGAAGACTGTCAGATGTACAGACATGATTTGACTGCTGAAAGATTCAGTTTTACCTGTTAATGGCTATGGAGTGTCAAAGGCAAAAGGGGTATTTGGAGTCACTGTGACTTTTAGAGCACCCCATTACAGAAGCATAGTGGAATTCAGGATTTGTGCAGACAGGACAGGGGTAGAAGTGGAGGACAATATCTATACAGTATGCTACTAGTGACAGACATGGGCTCATGCTAAGCCGCAGAGTCTGAGAAGAGCCAGATTTTCAGCTCACAGGATCTGGCAACTACTAGGTTGGGCCTTGCTTCCCCTGACTTCATGGATAAACTTCATAGCTCCACCATCTACCATTCCCCTGTCCAATTAGAGTGCCCTTCCCGGTCACTGCAATTGAGAGTGGCATGGCAGTTGAAAGTAAGGGCCCAACAACAAGGTGAAATTACTTCAGAGAGACACAGAAGCAGCTTTTATGGACAATAAAAGGTAATAGAAGGTTCCATATGGTATCTGTACCAAAGGTTTTCTTTACTTAGCTAAGAAAACTATCTGAATAAAGATAATAAGATTCCCCATAATAAGATGTCTTAAATATTCTAGTTATTCTGTTTTGGAATACTCTGTGCTATACTGATATGATGTAAATGTGCTTTCCTTAGGATGTTTTTCACTAGCAATATGTTTTCTAAATAAACATAATGCAAGCTGATAAACAGATGCAAGCTGGAAACCAGACAATTTCTGCATATTAGCTAAAAAGATGTCATTTTTGTAATTTACCTTGCAAAATAGTAAACAACTGGCAAAAGTATTGTAGTGTGCTATAGTAAACAGTATTTAACAGTATGTAACAGTAAGCAACAGGTAAACAGAACACAATGGCCAGCAAAATGTTTAGCACTGTGGTCCTGGGATCACTTCCCTTCAGGGACAATACCTGGATGGAGTTTTTATGTTCCGCCTGTGTTTACATTGATACCCTAGTTTCCTCTCCAACATAAAAAAGGTAGTTGGTTATTTGGATTCTGACCAAACTGGTCCTACAGGGTGTAGCTCCATGACTGTGACCACAACATTATAATGTCAGCTCCTCTAAGGCAGAGACCGTTGCAAATGTTTCTATGCATTCTGTAGAGTTGGCAATACACTATAGATTTAAGTTCAGCCTAAATAGAGAGGATGGATGACTGTGGCACCCTACGCTGTAAGAATAGCTGTTTGGATGCAGTCAAAAGTTTTCAACCCAGCTCCTTCGATAAACTTCTTAAAGTGTAAGACCAGCCTAAGGCACTGTGCAGTCTATATGCTCTACAGCCAAATGCTGGGGAAAAAAGATAAGCATCTGTATTGTACATAGTTCACACATACAGTAGATGGACCCTGATTACAGACAATTGAGAATGGTTCTATTTATTCTGTAAGTCGTTATGTTGCCTATTTCAATATAGTAGAATACTATAATAATAAAGATAAGTGTGCTTATACTATGTAGCTCACACATACAGATGGGCCCTAATTATATTATAACTTTCCTGAAGACCTTGACCTTCATTTATAAAAGTTCTGCCTGGCATATAGCAAAGCGGAAGCCATTTGCACGTCACTAGCACCCGTAGATGGCGCTGACGAGTGTAGGAACTTTGTACACTTGTCGGCACCACTTAGGGGCGCTAGTGCCGTGCAAATGTTTTCCGCCCAGTTATATGCCGGACTGAATTTTTTTAATAAATGAAGCCCTATTAATTTCATCTCAGAATTAACCCGAATCCCATGCATTGGAAAAAAAGGAGTTAAACTGACCCTTTTGCTAAAATTGATAGTCTATTGACTTAATAAAACCATACAAATAAAACTGGGATCCTAAAAAAGAAATTGTGCTCCCGAATAAATCAGCACACTTTGGACAAAAACATATCAATTTCAAAAACTAGTTTTCAGCTTCTATGGTTTGTTATATACATCCTCCAGTGTTAAATGTGCTATTCACTATACTAGTGTTACGTATTGAATAACACACTGCATACTATTATACACTATGTATAACATTTTCTACTAAAATGTATAATCTGTGCATATAGTGATTTCCTCTCCCTCTGCTATTTACAGGGCAGCAAGAACTCCTGAGTGTGTGAAAGACTCGTGGAGCACGTGTCACAATCTTCAGGGAAGAATAGAAAGGAATCACATGAGCCCGGAGAGCAGAGATCCACTGGGCTGTAACTCCGGACTGCTGCTAGTCATCAGAAGACCTTTTTTTCTTGGTCATCTGATTGGGATGTATATAATTGTTCTCTTGTTTTTGTTTTTTTTAAACTCTCGGGTGCTGTGACTCTGCATTTGGGTTGGTTTCCGTTCTTTCAGAAACCCTGTGATGGGGAAAGTGGGCAAGTATTTGGGTCATGTAAAATGAACTTTGGATTAGTGTGCCTTGTATTGACTGCTAAACTTGAATAAAATGTTTCCGATCTTGTGATAGATTCCTGAGGCAGTCGCTGTGATATCATTGTACACAGTGTTTGGTACACTACCCAATTTAGTACCCATAACGGGTAGTATATGGACAGCAACAATACTTAGGTACAATACTGATTTCAGATACTGTTGCTATTAAAGGGTGTGTAAAACCTAACAATGAATTTCTCTTAGTTGATCACTTTTGGTCTGTTAAATATACCATTGAACGCATTTTGTTATATCTTTTTATTAAGTGCAAAAAATACCTGTTGATCCTGATGGTTGGATAACTTTCTGTACCTTCTGCCTGTACTGACTCTTACCAGCTATAAGTCTACAGAACCACTCCCCTCGTTGCCATGGACAATGTTTGGGGTTAATACCTGTAATGCCAGTATTCAGTGCATGAATTCCTTTTTTATTTCACATTCTTTTATGTAGATTTTGCTCCAGAATTACAGACAAAGCTGTCCAGGAAGAGTGACAGTGACAGAGGCTGGGTCAGGCTATAACAAGAATATGAATAAAGAGTCATTATTGCAAGCTACCCCTGCCCTTTCATAATGCAGGGGGAAGAGCAGGCAGCAGCAAATGGAGGGGGGGGGGGGGGGCTTTTTTCCGGGG
>NW_017307264.1:491219-507949 GCF_000935625.1 Nanorana parkeri | reverse complement strand
GGGGGGGGGGGGGTTTTTTTTCCAGGGGAAAGAGCAGGCAGCAGCAAAAATGAAGTGTACAATCCTATGGCTACAGGCTGCTGCCTTTCCCCATATCAGGACCATCCAAAAATAAAATAAAATTACAGGCAAGTCGCCGTCACATGGAAGTAGCAGGTGTCAAGCCAAGCATTGCTAATGTGACTTCCTCCTTCTGTTCCTCCCTCCCCTACTCCTCCTCCCACCCTTCTGCCGTAACCTCTTTCTATACCTCCCTCTATTCCTCCTGCCCTTCCTCCTTTAACCCTTCTTCTCTGCCCAATCCTCCATCACCAATTCCCCCTCCACCTCATCTTCCTTTCATCTGACTAGGGAGAGAATAGTGCCCCTGAATCATACATGGTATAAAAAAATCTAGTGAAAACAGTCCTTCTGCAGTTCCTGACCTGTGTGGCCCCACATAACATATTAATAAACTAATTTTGGCCCTCATTGACCTTTTCCTTTAGTCTTTCTCCAGGGACAAGAGGGGAAGGGCGGGCAGTAGCAAAATTTAAGCATACAACCCTACGGCCATCCTTCCCCTAAATAAAGCTTTGAATGGCCACTTCAGCACCCCCCCCCCCCCCCACACACACACACACACACACACATGCCCAGCACTTGTATGCCAGCTTGAGACTTCAAGTGCTTCTGTATCATCTGTTGAAAACAGTCACCATTCAGTAAGGGTTTACTGACCAGTCAGTGCCTAAGAGTCCTACACAAATCTGTCCCTATGCAGTTTGTCAGCAGCAATCCATACGCTCTCTCCCTATCACAGATAGAACATTGTCAACAGGCTTCTGTGACCTCACCCCTTTATACTGACAAGGCTGGCCTAACCAAATGTTCCCAATGTGTTATGGTTACAAAGAATTTGGACTGGCGAATTCCACAAATTTTCAAACACACAAGATTCACCATGGACCCATTATAGCACCGGACCTGCTAATCGTTAAGCAGAATATCTAACTGGTCTAACCAGAAATTAAAGAATGCTTTTCTCCATGGGGGCTACCATATTTTAAACTCTGTCACCTTCCCGTCTGGTGTGGCAGCAAGTGCCACAGACATTTATTGAAGGTCAAAATTGCAACTGCAGATTCTGTGAATGGTGTGTTGTTTCTGTTGAAACATATGGTGGCAGCTAGTGTTTGTGTGTCTGAAGGGTTAAATGCCCCAATGACAATCACTATCAGTCTGCTGATGCTTAGATTGTTGTCCTGCAGGCTGGGAAAACCACTCTATAGGGTGAGTCTGAGAGTGCAATATAAGAAGAAAAAAAACTTGCCGCACTACTTACCGGGACTCCCCACAAAAAGATGGGTCATCTCTGAGCCTGACGAAGGGGATCCTGTGTGGCCCCGAAAGCGCTTGCCAATGAGAGACAGCATCTGTCAATAAATGAGCATCTAATTGCTGTTATTATCGTTGTTGGAGTGCTGGTGAAGTCTTCTTTTTTTGAGAGTGCAATATGTCACATTCTGATGGCAGCAGTGGGATTTGAGACTACGGCCATCAAGCGGTCAACCACAGGAGGCTGCTTGCAGGCGGATTTTGGAATGTTGGAGTACAAAACAGAAAGTAATAACTGAAAGTTTTAATGTTGAGTTTTTTAGAATTAGGTGATCGGAAAACGAAATCCTCAGATCCCAACAGACACATTGACAAACACCAAGAATAAAGAGAAAACAATCTATTGGTGAGGATAGATTATATAGCCTAGTTGATTATTGGTTCCTCAAGGTATGAGTGATAATACTAAACTATACATCTGCAAATACCATTGGACGTCCTGACAGGGAGTCTGCGAGTACCATTGAAAGTGCTATAAGGAATTTTGTGAGTACTATTGGAAGTCCGGGCAGGGATTCTGCAAGTACGATTGGAAGTCCTGCCAGGGACTCTGTGAGTACCATTGAAAGTACTGGAAGCTATTCTGTAAGTACCATCGAAGTGTGGCAGGGATTCTGAGAGTACCATTGATAGTACTGGAAAGAATTCTGTGAGTACCATTGGCAGTCCTGCCAGGGATTCTGCCAGTACTATTGGAAGTCCTGGCAGGGACTCTGTGAGTACTATTGAAAGTACTGGAAGGTATTCTGTAACTACCATCGAAGTGTGGCAGGGATTCCGAGAGGACCATTGATAGTACTGGAAAGAATTCTGCGAGTACCATTGGCAGTCCTGCCAGGGATTCTGCCAGTACTATTGGAAGTCCTGGCAGGGACTCTGTGAGTACTATTGAAAGTACTGGAAGGTATTCTGTAACTACCATCGAAGTGTGGCAGGGATTCCGAGAGGACCATTGATAGTACTGGAAAGAATTCTGCGAGTACCATTGGCAGTCCTGCCAGGGATTCTGCCAGTACTATTGGAAGTCCTGGCAGGGACTCTGTGAGTACTATTGAAAGTACTGGAAGGTATTCTGTAACTACCATCGAAGTGTGGCAGGGATTCCGAGAGGACCATTGATAGTACTGGAAAGAATTCTGCGAGTACCATTGGCAGTCCTGCCAGGGATTCTGCCAGTACTATTGGAAGTCCTGGCAGGGACTCTGTGAGTACTATTGAAAGTACTGGAAGGTATTCTGTAACTACCATCGAAGTGTGGCAGGGATTCCGAGAGGACCATTGATAGTACTGGAAAGAATTCTGCGAGTACCATTGGCAGTCCTGCCAGGGATTCTGCCAGTACTATTGGAAGTCCTGGCAGGGACTCTGTGAGTACCAGTGGAAATCCTGGCAGGGACTCTGCGAGTACCAGTGAAAGTAGTGGAAGGAATTCTGTAACGTCGGGTATAAACACATATTTTCTATGTTTAACCTGCCAGCTAAACAAAGAAAATATCACAGATTCCTCCATCAATGCTTATGAGTGTTGATGGAGGAATCTCCTGCTGTTTTCTTTGTATTCTGAAGAATACCCGAGCAAAGACGGCAGCTGATTGGCTGCTATAGTATCTCTATTCGGCCGAGAATTTTCCGACATGCTCCTTTGATCAGCTGATTGAGTAATGCAGGTCGTAAGGGTGCCGACAGCGGCCCCTCATAGTAGTGAAAGGGTGTAGGTGGCTGTATGCTGCAGATGGTTACCCTGTGCACTGAAATACTCCCATAACCTACGTTCGATGGCCTCATGTGTTCGTGTGCATGATTTCACACCAAGTGCGGAGCAGATGCAGAACAGAGCAGTTACAGAACGCATCAAAAATGCATCCAATGTATTCTAATGGTATTTTGGGCTCTAGTTCACACCATAGCGTTCAGTTCCAGAGCATGTTGAAAAACTGCAGCATGCCCTATCTTTTCTGCTCTGGAATGCACCAAAACGCATGCTAGCACATCAAAAATGCATGCAAATGCCCTGGAATGCACTGAGAGCGCATTTTAAGCTAATAAAAAAAAAAAGAAGAATGTCCCAGAACGCGTCACAAAGCACTGCACTGCATATGCAGAAACCCATGCAGATCTGGTGTGAACAAGCCCTAAAAGAAGCGTTTGTTTTCTTTCAGTGTGCATGAAACCTTATGAATCTGAACGCAGCAATTTTTACATCCATGTACATGAGCCCTAACCATGCAACTAACAGAGAGTGATGGAGCTTAGCTGTGTCCAGGGTTGTATGCCTAAACCCATGTGCAGGCTTGTCATCTGCAATTTATGTTTGATGTCCTCATGCATGCGGATGTCTGAGGTCTTATAGATCTGAACACAGCATTTATTCATATCCTCAATCATGCAAATGGCAAGGAGTCAGGAAGCCTAGCTGTATCTAGTGTTGTTGCCCCTGAATCCATGTGCGGGTCTACGTAAAATACACCTGCAATTTCCATTCGACAACCTCACATGCCCATGTGCATGGGGCTAAATGTCTCTCAAAGTTTTTTTTACTGCCTGTGTGCATGAGACCCTATGGATCTGAACTCATCATTTTGTTTCTTTGTGCAGATGAGCCCTATCAATGCAACTAGTAGGAGGTCAGGGAGCCTAGCCGTATCCAGGGTTCTATGCCTTAATCCATGTGCGGATTTGTCATCTGCAATTTACGTTCGATGTGTCAGTGGGCATGAGCCCTAACCAGAGCCGTAGCTAGCTCCTTTTGTGCCGAGGCAAGAACAAAAAAACGTGCCCCCCTCCAACAGGCGTGTGACGTCACCCAGCACCGACCACGCGCGGCTTCATGTGATGTCATGCTTCATGCTCCCCACCTCCAGGATGTCTTTTTTTAATTTTAATTTTTTACTGTTGGGGGGGGGGGGGTGGCCGCCTTTTTTTTATTCTGTAAGTACCATCGAAGTGTGGCAGGGATTCCGAGAGTACCATTGATAGTACTGGAAAGAATTCTGTGAGTACCATTGGCAGTCCTGCCAGGGATTCTGCCAGTACTATTGGAAGTCCTGGCAGGGACTCTGTGAGTACCATTGAAAGTACTGGAAGGTATTCTGTAAGTACCATCGAAGTGTGGCAGGGATTCCGAGAGTACCATTGATAGTACTGGAAATAATTCTGTGAGTACCATTGGCAGTCCTGCCAGGGATTCTGCCAGTACTATTGGAAGTCCTGGCAGGGACTCTGTGAGTACCATTGAAAGTACTGGAAGGTATTCTGTAAGTACCATCGAAGTGTGGCAGGGATTCCGAGAGTACCATTGATAGTACTGGAAAGAATTCTGTGAGTACCATTGGCAGTCCTGCCAGGGATTCTGCCAGTACTATTGGAAGTCCTGGCAGGGACTCTGTGAGTACCATTGAAAGTACTGGAAGGTATTCTGTAAGTACCATCGAAGTGTGGCAGGGATTCCGAGAGTACCATTGATAGTACTGGAAAGAATTCTGCGAGTACCATTGGCAGTCCTGCCAGGGATTCTGCCAGTACTATTGGAAGTCCTGGCAGGGACTCTGTGAGTACCATTGAAAATTCAGGATGGTATTCTGTAAGTACCATCGAAGTGTGGCAGGGATTCCGAGAGTACCATTGATAGTACTGGAAATAATTCTGTGAGTACCATTGGCAGTCCTGCCAGGGATTCTGCCAGTACTATTGGAAGTCCTGGCAGGGACTCTGTGAGTACCAGTGGAAATCCTGGCAGGGACTCTGCGAGTACCAGTGAAAGTAGTGGAAGGAATTCTGTAACGTCGGGTATAAACACATATTTTCTATGTTTAACCTGCCAGCTAAACAAAGAAAATATCACAGATTCCTCCATCAATGCTTATGAGTGTTGATGGAGGAATCTCCTGCTGTTTTCTTCGTATTCTGAAGAATACCCGAGCAAAGACGGCAGCTGATTGGCTGCTATAGTATCTCTATTCGGCCGAGAATTTTCCGACATGCTCCTTTGATCAGCTGATTGAGTAATGCAGGTCGTAAGGGTGCCGACAGCGGCCCCTCATAGTAGTGAAAGGGTGTAGGTGGCTGTATGCTGCAGATGGTTACCCTGTGCACTGAAATACTCCCATAACCTACGTTCGATGGCCTCATGTGTTCGTGTGCATGATTTCACACCAAGTGCGGAGCAGATGCAGAACAGAGCAGTTACAGAACGCATCAAAAATGCATCCAATGTATTCTAATGGTATTTTGGGCTCTAGTTCACACCATAGCGTTCAGTTCCAGAGCATGTTGAAAAACTGCAGCATGCCCTATCTTTTCTGCTCTGGAATGCACCAAAACGCATGCTAGCACATCAAAAATGCATGCAAATGCCCTGGAATGCACTGAGAGCGCATTTTAAGCTAATAAAAAAAAAAAGAAGAATGTCCCAGAACGCGTCACAAAGCACTGCACTGCATATGCAGAAACCCATGCAGATCTGGTGTGAACAAGCCCTAAAAGAAGCGTTTGTTTTCTTTCAGTGTGCATGAAACCTTATGAATCTGAACGCAGCAATTTTTACATCCATGTACATGAGCCCTAACCATGCAACTAACAGAGAGTGATGGAGCTTAGCTGTGTCCAGGGTTGTATGCCTAAACCCATGTGCAGGCTTGTCATCTGCAATTTATGTTTGATGTCCTCATGCATGCGGATGTCTGAGGTCTTATAGATCTGAACACAGCATTTATTCATATCCTCAATCATGCAAATGGCAAGGAGTCAGGAAGCCTAGCTGTATCTAGTGTTGTTGCCCCTGAATCCATGTGCGGGTCTACGTAAAATACACCTGCAATTTCCATTCGACAACCTCACATGCCCATGTGCATGGGGCTAAATGTCTCTCAAAGTTTTTTTTACTGCCTGTGTGCATGAGACCCTATGGATCTGAACTCATCATTTTGTTTCTTTGTGCAGATGAGCCCTATCAATGCAACTAGTAGGAGGTCAGGGAGCCTAGCCGTATCCAGGGTTCTATGCCTTAATCCATGTGCGGATTTGTCATCTGCAATTTACGTTCGATGTGTCAGTGGGCATGAGCCCTAACCAGAGCCGTAGCTAGCTCCTTTTGTGCCGAGGCAAGAACAAAAAAACGTGCCCCCCTCCAACAGGCGTGTGACGTCACCCAGCACCGACCACGCGCGGCTTCATGTGATGTCATGCTTCATGCTCCCTCCCCTGATATTTCCCTTTTCAAATAGAAAAAGAAGTTGAGGACACAAAGTCCTCAATCTTTTTTTCTGCAGCCTCTGTTCTAAATGAATGGAAAGTACAGAGTCTTCCCATTCATTCAGAATTTTTACCATCACCAGTTTCTGAATGGGGATAAGCCTCTGTAGTAAGTGCTACTACCCATTCAAAAACTCATGAATCAACAGGAAGTGATGTAAAGCACAGGAAGCCTGGCCGAGCAAGCGGTGAGGAGAGAGAGAGAGCAGCTCTCTCTCCTCACTGCTCGGCTATGCTGCTATGACAGCGGCTCCCTCCTCCACCCTCCCCCTGAAGGCTGCAGCGCCCCAGAGAAGCTGCAGGCTGTGCCACCCCACTTCTCAGTGCTGTGCTGAGCCCTGGCTGCGCTCCCCCCCCCCACCTGCGCCCGAGGCGAGAGCCTCAGTCACCTCGCCCTCGCTACGGCCCTGGCTCTAACCATGCAACTATCAGAGAGTCAGGGAGCCTAGCTGTATCCAGGGTTCTATGCCTTAATCCATGTGTGGGTTTATCATCTGCAATTCACGTCCGATGTCCTCATGCATCCATGCGCGTGGAGTCTTATGTATCTGAACGCAGCATTTTTTACGTCCGTATAAGCCCTAACCAAGCAGCTAGCAGGGAGCCTAGCTGTGTCCAGGTTTCTATGCTTGAATCAATGGGCAGGTTTATGCAAGTAGTGTGAATATATGCCTGTAATTCAGGCTTCATTCACACTCCCCACTTCTTTTTGTCCTCTATATATGGAGGAATATCAGTCACGCTAGATGCTGTGTTTATGCTTCTAGAGCAGGGGTATCAAACTCAATTTACTCAGGGGCCACTCTACAATTTTTTTTCTCCCATGGGGGGCCGCTTGCCAAATTTCCTACTTGAAAATAAAATGTAACTTTATCTGGTATGGTACTACGGACACTAATACACACAATAAGGCCCTATTCATATCTGTAGGTTTAGGTGTGATTAGGGTTTCATGCGTCAGGAACTTGCGTTTTCCTGCAGCAGGAATCCCTAATCTGGCGTTAACATGCAGCAGCTGTCACCCATTCAAGTCAATGATCACATGACAGCAGCTACATGTAAACACCTGCACACCGCATGTAATGGTATGTGATATGATTACAAGAAGTTAGAAAATGCATTGTAATCATATCACATATCATGCTACAGGAAAACACAAGTTCCCACATTTACAATAATACATCCCCCCTCCCCCCCGTACACATAAAATACTACCCCTGCACATATAAAATAATACAATCTTCTACCCCCCGTACACCCACTTGTAAAATAGAATGCAGAGCCCCCTCTCCCACTTACCTTTTTGTAGGGAGGAGGCACAATCCCTGGTGATTAGTAAGGTCTGCTGCAGACCTCACTAATCCATCCTTTCGGCCGGCGTTCACTGAAAGACTTCAGAGCGCTGGCCAAAAGGATCCGAGTTCCGGTGTTCTATCGAAAGTTCCAACTCCTCGAGATCTCCAACCATCTGACTTCCGGTTTAGTCAGAAGAGGTTTAGCGGAGAAGGCTGTACTGCACGTGCGCCACCCGCGGCACTTCCCTATACACATACTACACAGCAATAAAGTATTAAAATGAACTAGGGTCAGACTAATCCAGCACGTTATTCATCTGAGTGCCCCACTCAATACGTCCATCGCTTGCGCCCATATTGAGTGGGGCAACTAAGATTAATAACGTGCTGGATTAGTCTGACCCTAGTTCATTTTAATACTTTATTGCTGTGTAGTATGTGTATAGGGAAGTGCCGCGGGTGGCGCACGTGCAGTACAGCCTTCTACTAACTAAACCGGAAGTCAGATGGTTGGAGATCTCGAGGAGTTGGAGGTTTCGATAGAACACCAGCACAGAGAAGCAGCTATAGGGTCTTCTCTGTGCCGGTCCGACAGAAATGGAGACTGTGTAGCTGCTCCCGCATGTTAGCTGGCTGCGGGCCACATAGTACCGGCTTGCGGGCCGGTACTTTGAGACCCCCTTTCTAGATGGTTTGAATGACGGGTGTTTACATACGTTTATATGCATACCAAATCCTAGAATCAAAACACTTTGACATGCATTTTTGAGTTGTTTAGAAGTTTAACTCGATCCCTGCATGCAGCTGACTTCTATTTATTGAACACGCAGACAAACACATCTAGACGCAAATGTGTGACTGTACCCATTCATTATATATATAAGTTTACACAAGCATCTAATCGCACCTAATAGGAATGAGGGCCCATTCACACCGGATCTGTTGCGATACGTTTTTTCAATGCTAATAGATGGGTGTCAAAAAGTGAATAGGGCGCTTCATTGCATTAAAAAAAAAAAAGTAGAACCTGCACTTTTTTTCAGCACAACGTAACACAACAGATCCGGTGCGAACTAGCCCTATTCATTTTTTGATGTCTATCCGTCAGCATCCGTCGCAAAACGTACCACAACGCAACGGATCGGAAGGTACAATTGCAAGTCAATGGACCCAAGTCAAAATCCTCCCGAGTTTGGTGTGAATGCACCCTGAAGCCTTAATTTTGACATCCTCATACATCTGTGTGCTGAGTTCTTACGAATCCGAACGCAGCATTTTTGAAGTCCATATGCATGAACCCTAACCATGCAAATAACATGGAGTCAGTAATGGCACAGTTCAGCACAGGTAATGCGGATTAAGGTTGTGATGAAGGCTTTTGTGTATAATTCAGGTTTGTAGAGGACTGTGTGCGGAGTAGATGATCCCGGTTCTAGCGCTGGGAAGAAGCGTCATTCCAGGTGAAGCAGCGTCGCGCTGTCCGTACCCAGGAATGTAGCAGAGCTCCGTGTGCAGCGTTGATTTGGGGGGAGGCGGCGCCGGGCGGCAGCAGCACAGGGGGATCGCCGGCTGCTATACGGGAGGCGCTGTTCGGGAATTTTGCAGTCGGCTCTTTGCACCCGGCGCTACATTCACACGAACTACCTAGGAGATAAAGAGGCAGACAAACCGACAAAGCAAACCATCTGTATATACCGGCAGCGCTAAGCCTGCGATCGTTCTACAGGCACACATGGAGGGAGACGAGAAGCTGCGCTTACTAAAAGGAGAAACACGGTGAGCAACGACTTTTCTTACCATCACTTTTGGAGTTTATCTGTCCCACATGCTGATCGCTGTGTTCCCTCCTCAGCATTACATTGGAGGCTCTCCATGTCTCATCAACTCAACCCAACTTTCTCTATAGTCTAATATAATTTATATATACTACGTAATGGTACCAAGGGCAACCAGAAATGGGAGTGGTTACCCATAGCAACCAGGGTGCCTATTTTCCTAGCAACTGCAGTTTGGTTGCTATGGGCAACAGTACAACTTCTTTTTTCTTTTTTTTTTTAAAGCACATATATACAGAGGGGGAAATTTATAAAAACTGGAGCAGCTGTGCATAGCAACCAATCAGCTTCTATCTTCAGTTTGTTCTGTTAAGACTTGTAAATGAAAGATAGAAGCTGATTGGTTGCCATGCACAGCTGCTCCACTTTTTGTCTTATCCAGTTTAGATAAATTCCCCTCAAAGTCTTATCCTGTTTTAGCCCCAAGAACACATATACAGAGTTAGGATGGCAGCTGCCATTGGCTGTCCCTGTTATTACCCCAAGAACATATATACAGAGCCAGGATGGCAGCTGCCATTGAGTGATCCTGTTTTTACCCTAAGGACATATATACAGTCAGGATGGCAGCTGCCATTGACTGTTCCTGTTATTACCCCAAGAACATGTATACAGATTCAGTGTGGAAGCTGCCATTGGCTGTCCCTATTTTTACCCCAAGAACATGAATATAGAATCAGGATGGCAGCTGCCATTGACTGTCCCTTCTACAAACGTCCAGTTCCCTGGTTTCCATGTTGATCCAGTACCATCTGGACTTTCCGAGTTCGGTCTCCTGATGTCACCAGCACACTGAAGAATCGTGTTGGTGACATCTTATTTTCTATATTGAATAGAGCGGGCCATCCACAAAAGTAATTTCAGCACCCAATCCAAGGGATTATACCGGTAAGGCTGGGTTCACACCAAGGCGTACCGAATATGCGCGTTTGCCGCGCGTTTCGTGCTGCGATTCGCAGTAAAAAACATGCAACAAACGGGCGTTTTCCTAATGGATACGCGTGGCAAATACGCCCCAAAGAAGCTCCTGTACTTCTTTGGGCGTTTTGCAGCGCGTTCCTACACGCTGTTAAACGCCCAGGTGGGAACCATGCCCATAGGTAATCCATTGGTTTTCACATGTTGATCGTTTTATAGCGCGTAGGAACGCGCTGCAAAACGCCCAGGTGTGAACCAGGCCTAAGGCGTGTGGTGGGACACCTACCGGTCTCGCCCACTGGGACTAAAAAACCACCACCGCTTTTAGATCTGTACAGCCTTTGAATGCAGCTCTATAATTACCAATGGGGGAACTAATACAAAGTTCTATCTCAACTGGTGCGGTTGCCCATAGCGACCAATCAGCTTTTGTCTTTAATTTTTTTTTCCACACCAATTACATTGCGTTCCAGTGTGTCTAGCTGCCAGAATGCAGTGTATCGCATACTAAACTCCCCCTGCATTCTGGGACGGGAAGTGCATGCACTATTTTTTGCCATTGCACTGGACCGGAAAGCAGGCATTATTGTGCCATGCGTTCTGGTGTGGGCGTGGGGGGAATGGCTATGGGGCCATTGACTTGAACGCAGGGGGGGGAGTTAAGTATGTGATACAGTGCATTCCAACAGCTAACCATGCTGGGACACACTGCAATTGGTGTGAACAAGGCGTGGAAATGTAAAAGCTGATTGGTTGCTCTTCAGTTGTGACAAAGTCTGTCTCAGACAGTTTTTACTTCGTCCGTGTATATTGTAGAATTTAGATTTGTTATCTAGGGCAGCGTTCAGGGACGAAAGAAAGATTGTTCCCAACCTGCATTCAGAGGGGAGTGTTCCGCAGTCGTTTCCAGACGTATGTGTGTAATCACACGTGTATGGGTGCACATGCTTGAATTCATTGTGGTGCTTAGAATAAATGAATAGGCAACCTCAGTACTCCATCTGTAGTGATAGAACAAATCCCATCATGCCTCTCTCTCTCTCCCTCCAAGAGAGAGGCTGTCGGTCTTGCAAAGCCTCATGGGATTTGTAGTTCCACACTACCTGGAGTTCCAAGGTTGCCCACCCTTGTTCTAGCAAAGCATGAATGTATGTGCATATGATTCTAAACGCTGCGAGGAGCTTTGTGACGCATTTTCTCTCTCTTCCATTTTCTGTGTTTTTCCTACTTTTCTCTAAAGTCTATCCACTGCTTTTTTTTTTTTTGGCACTCTAGTTGGTTTGCCTTGTTCATCATTACCTTTTTATCCTTTTCTATATATGGATAATATGACAGAACTTGATATTGGGTGAATAAGGACATTCTTTGCAATACCAAAATATGAACCTATGCACTTTGGACGTTCGACCGCAATAATCTTGTTTACTGTGAAATGCCCTTTGACTTTATTGTATGGTTGATTGCCTTGACTTTTAAGATTGCGATTTTGTATTTGGTAAAGTATTTGTCATTTCTTTTGGTTGTTTAAATTTCAAAGAAAACTTTGAAAAAGAAAATAAAAGAAGCTGATTGGTTACCATGGACAACTGTTCCAGATTCTGTCTGCTCCAGTTTTAGTAAATTCCCATCATTGTTTGCTTGGGGAACTGTTACATTGTTTAACTCTGCCCTAATATTTACACTTTTGTTAATCATTGCTGGGCAGGAACTCATATAATCTTCATCAAGGCCCCAACATACTTGCGAATGGGGTCGATCGTATGCGTGTCATAAATTCCTCCATGAGACTCCTGAGATCTGCAGCATGCGGAAGGCGCTAAACAATGCAATGACAGCTGCCAGCACCCGCAGGTTGTTCTCATGTAATCGCAGTGGCTGAACTTGACCATGGACAATCACACCGAGATGCATAAAGTCCAGGTGTGGACGCCTGGAGGTAATCGCATCCTGTGCGGTTACATGCTAATTGCTGCAGGCAGGGACCGCTGTCTTTGTAATGTCGTGAGCCTCCCATCCGCAGCAGAACGCAGGTGTGAATGGGGGCCTTCTAGCGAAATATATTGTTTGGAAATAATCCGTATGTAGCAAAACAATGGTTACCACAGACCAGGGCTGGGCACGCTCCGGCCCTCCAGCTGTTGTGGAACTACAAATTAGCAAAAAATAGATATGTTGTAAAGTTGGAGAAAGTAATGAATAGACTGCAAGTAAGGTGATGTCACCGCACTTGTGCTTCTTTGATGATTCCCCCAGCCCCAGGTCTATACCGATGGGTGGACCTTCATTTATGAGGTTGGGGTAAGTAATGAATGGGGTACAAGTAGGGTGAGGTCACCGCACTTCTTTGACGATTCCCCCAGCCCCAGGTCTGTACCGATGGGTGGACCTTCATTTATGAGGTTGGGGTAAGTAATGAATGGGGTACAAGTAGGGTGATGTCACCGCACTTTTGCTCCATTGAGAATTATGAGTCAAATGGTGCTTGGGCCACCAATGAAAATAATTTTAAAAAGCCTGCAGGGAAAGCACCCTGTGATTCAAATGAGTGTGTGTGATGGTGGTGGGCGGTAGGTTGAAGGTAGGGAGCTGCGCAATGGCACCATGTTCATGTTGCACCCTAAATATGGGAGGAACATGGTATGAAAGGTGGACTTGGCCTTTAAGGAGGAACTTTTACCCTTATCTTTAAAATTCCAACACAGTTACCTTTAGAAATGTTTACAGGGTTATTCACAAAAGGGTGAAGAGTTTGGAGAAGGCAGGAGAAGTGAACAATCTAGGACAACATCGCTGAACTGGAAAGTGAGCTGAATTGGAGAGTGTTTTCCAAATCAACTATTTTGGCCTAGAGTGTTCGCTTCTCCTGCCTTCTCCAAACTCTTTAGTGAATAACCCAGTTAGTATAGATGGTGTAGATGACAATCTACAAACACATACTTATAGATCATTGCAGGTTTTTAATTCTTTGCATAGTTTTTTTTCCTCCCCATTTTTCTTACGGTGGCCATTTTTGCTGAGGGCAGATAAATCCATCTCCCTTTTATTTCTTGGTACTCTGGCACATGTGACTAGACATTTGACTTGGAAATGTGACAATGTGACTAGGACATGTGATCATGCACATCATTTCTGGGGGAAAAAATGCCTCTGCCTGAGATCAGATGACATTTCACAACAATGCACTGTAATGTAACTTTTCCAGGATGCATCTCTTAGGCACAGGCTACATCACTAAGCCCTGGTTCACACCTAGGCGTTTTTGAGCAGTATGAAAAAGTGCTTTTAACTGCCCAACACAAGAAATCCCATGATTTTCAATAGTCCTAGTTCACACCTGAGCAGAAAACGCCTAGCAGGAAAACGCCAGACGCCTGAAAAGATACAGGAGCTTCTTTTGGCAGTTTAAAAGTGCTTTTCCTCCCCATAGACTTCATTGGAAATGCCCCAAAACGTGCAACAAAAGCATGTTGCACATTTTTATGAGCGTTTTTGCGCGTTTATACACGTGTTCTTCCATTGCCCACAATGGTTTATGAGCTGCCAATCAAAAAGCGCTTCTTCATGTACGTGCGTTAAAATGCACAATACATACAAATGTGCACAATGCGCAAATAACCGCATGCTGCTAACCCACAAAAACGGTGCCGCCTAGGTGTGAACCAGGGCTAATGCCTAAGAGGACCAGGAAGTGGAAAAACAGTAATTGTAGGTACAGTAATACCTTGGTTTACAAGTAACTTGGTTTGAGAGTGTTTTGCAAGACAAGCAAACATTTCTGAAAAATTTTGCCTTGATATACAAGCAATGTCTTGCAATAAGAGCAAAATTCTGTAGAAAAGCACCACCCGAATAAGGCTGTAGCAGTGCGAGCGATGAGTCTGTTTAACGACAATGCAATGTCACATTGGATAGATTCCTTGTTAAGGTTTCACGAAATGAAAAAGATTCCATTGAGCCAAGAGATAGCAGTGATTTCGTTAGTGATAGTGAAAGTCGTCCTACACAATCATCCTCCTCTCTCCTGTCCCCTTCACACCAGCCACGAAGGTACTGGTAATTGGTTTATTTTTCTTTATATTTCGTACAGTATTATATTACATTACAGTATTGTAATCATTTTTATATGAATATTTTTGAGTTGTGGAACGAATCATCTGAATTTCCATTATTTCCTATGGGGAAATTCGCTTTGATATACAAGCGCTTTGGATTACAAGCATGCTGCCGGAACGAATTATGCTCTTAAACCAAGGTATCACTGTAAAAGGAAAAAAAAAAAGGTTTGTTTAACTGATTGTGAGATGATTGCATATCAGCATGCAGAGCTGCACACTGATGTGATTATTAGTGAAAGGGAGTAAAGGTCCACTGGCTGGGTTTACACCTAGGCGTATCGAATATGACGCGCGTTTTTACAGCGATTCGCGTTTCCTAGGGCTACTTTGCTGTATCCCAATGGAAACGCGCAACAAAAACGCCCCAAAGAAGCTCCTCTACTTCTTTGGGCATAGGGCGTTTTGTAGCGCGTTCATACGGCCTGTAATACGCCCAGGTGTGAACCATACCCATAGGAAATAATGGGATTTCGGTGTTTGAGCGTTTTGCAGAGCGTTCGAACGCGCCACAAAATGCCCAGGTGTGAACCAGGCCTAAAGCTTCTCGTTGCTATTAGTTACTGCGCCCTGGAAGATGGCTAAAAAGAAAACTTCCTGTGTCTTCTTGTTCCAGATATATAAATGAATATTGTAGCCAGTAGAATTACACTTCTAAACACGGGGGGTTGGGTGACTTACTGAAAACAATGCACTCCCTATGTGGCTAGCACTGAGACCTTTTACAAAAAAAAAAAATTGCAAAAAATATTCTCTCTGTTAGCGCAAACATCGGGGCATTTTGACAAGCAAGTACAATACTTGTCAAAATGCCCTGTTTTTACAGGGGGTGGAGGTCGGGATCGGGGGGGGGCGCAAAATTGCACCTTGCCCACCTTGAATACATTCCTAGCACCGGCCCTGGAAGAGATACAGATTTAAAAGGAAGAGCAGCAAAGAGAAGGGAAACAACCATGGATTACAGTAAGGCACACATTACAGTATTGTTTTATGTTAATCTGAGGGTTTTATGTCACTTTAACCCTTTGCTTTTAAAAACACATTTTCAGCACAGGGGGTCTACACTGGGTTAACAAGTTTATGCGTGTTCTTCAAAAATTTCTATTTTCATCTGTTTGGCTCGTCCCAAACCACTTCCCTCCTCCTTGTGTTTTAGGGGTGTCTCCTTTACCTAGATGACTTCTTTGCAGCCTACTATCTGCACGCTCCTGGTAGGGACCTGAGCCGAGCTGTGCACGTCCTTTGAAGTTCACAGCGCCTCCTCCCTTCTCGCAGTAGATATATGCAAAAACATTAAAAAAAAGTTACCAAAAAGTTTTGCTTACCTGTGTCTCTGCCGCGCGCTCCCGTCCGAAGATCTGAAGGTTCTCGAGTGGCCGTGAAGGATCATGGGGCTGGCTCATGGTCAGTAGAGATCTTCGGCCGGGAGAAGAGGAGAGACACAGGGTAAGTCAATGCAGGCAGCCCGGCAATGTGCACGCACACAGGCACGGTGGGGCTTAGAAGACAGCAGTCAGTGCTGTATCAGAGACCGGCACCAGCGCTGGAGGTATTCCTGAAAACTAGAAAGAAGATGATGATTGGATCAAGAGGCATCATTTAAGCTAAGTCCATAAAGCAGCATTGGGGGGGATTTTGACTTTAATGTCACTTTAATTTAAAATAAAATAGGCAAATGGAGTGTTACTAAAAACATAAAGTTTACTTCAGAATAAAACTGCATGCACAATTTTCTGCAATCGTACCACACTGGAACGCACAGTATTGCGGTACCACACTTCCGATTCGGGTGATTGCACTGCAGCAGTAGGTGCATTTGGGGTACCATTGAAATGAAAGGCAGTGCACGCACCTCCCGCACCAGAATTTGTCATACAGAAACCAAAAATGACTTTTGTTGCCACCTTTTTTTTTTTTTTTTTTTTTTTTTTTTTTTTTTTTTC
>NW_017307264.1:481544-490880 GCF_000935625.1 Nanorana parkeri | reverse complement strand
TTTTTTTTTTTTTTTTTTTTTTTTTATTCTGTGTTTATTGTAACAAATAACAGATCGATACATGAGTACCAAGCATAGAGAACGTATTACAGCACAAATAGTAACATTTGAAACATAAGCAGTCTCATAGAACAGTATAGAGATCCATATCACATGTTGGCTTGGATTAATGCTACGTCTATGTATGCATATAATCAGATATATGCTTTAAACATGGTCTTGAGACTGAAAAGTATCGGCTGTCTAAGCGAACAACAACTTATACATACTGATCATTGTGTGGGACGTGCCCACCTCTCCCACTCTGTATGTTAGTGCTAGTCCTATGTTGAGCTTCAAGAGGCACGTCTGGGTTGCCACCTTTTTTAGTGTTTTTGTTGTTGTTGTTTTTTTAAAAAATAATTGTGGGGGAAGCTTAACTTTTCTTTTCATTATTTTATTTCTTTATTTTTTATTTTACTTTACTGTTAGCGGCTTTGGGGAAATATCAAGAGTCTAAACAGAGCCCAGATATTTCCCTTTTGAAATAAAAAAAATATTTATGAATTAATAGGGAGCCTCTGTACTGAGAACTTCCTGTTCATTGGAGTGCTGGGGCTGCAGAAAAAGAGACTGTCCTCAATCTCTTTTTCTGCAGCTGTTTACTATGTCCACAATCATGAATGAACGGGAATACTGACTACTATGTCCACAATTCTTTACAAACATTGTAGAGATCAGTACTGACCATTGTGATGTTTGACTATTACAGGGAAGGATGGGGAAATATTTTACATATTTGCTGATAACCCCGCAGCTGTCCTCCCCGCTCAGCCTCCTGATAGCTTTCTTTCCCCGCTGTAGCTCTTTTGCTAAATCATATTATTTTCAATGGCTTCTGTTCACACATAATGTCTCTTGTCACCAGCCTTGAAGCTTAAAGTACATGCAATTATTTTAAGAGCAAAACTGTGCGTTTTGTCTTCATAGACTTTAATGGGAGTGCCTGAAAAACTGGCACTCCCATTTAAGTCTATGGCACCAAAAACTCTGCTTTTGTATTACAAGTTGTGCTTTTGTATTACAAGTTGTGCAAATAAGCATTCAAAGATCACATGTGCAAATGCCCTTCAAAAAAGCCTCTTAGGTGTATGTTTAATAAACCGTGATAAAACTAGCTTTATCACGCGTTAACTTTACTCAGCACATGTCTTTGTTTTATGGAAGTGATGCAATCTGCATCGCTCCCGGTCCCATAGAACGGGGAGGGGATCGCTGAACGGAAGTTCGTCGACCTCCTCCCCAGCTCCCCGCGGACACAAAGATCGCCGGTGAGACTGTCACAGGTTGGCTCAGTAGATCGGGAAGTGAGCGAACCCATATCGTCGCTTGGGTCACTTCTCGATCGTCTCCTTGCAGAGAGCCATGACTGTCAGTCACGGCTTCCCGCAGGGATTTCTCCTCTCCCCGCTCCGATCCTCTAGCGCTGACTGGGGGATGGGGCGGGTGCAGCTGGCTCTGCCTCTAGATAGGCGGAGCCCGCTGTCACTCACGCAGCAGGGTGGATTTCGACAGTAATGTCGGGATCCGTCCCGGCTGCAGTGGTCTCGGTATACCGCGAGCTGTAGCTCGCGATATACTGAGCTTTGGGTCACGGGAGGACGCTAGTATATGTCCTACCGTGACCCTTAAGAGAAAAAACACTTACCCCATAGTTCTCTTTTAAAGTGTATTTCCACATTTGCGAAAAATATAACCCCTACTTTATATTTTTTTACATGTTTCCATTCACATAGCATAACTTTCTGCCTACCTTTTTACTTGCTGAAAGCTTAGCTTCCCCCCTTCTATATAATGTTAAGAATGCGTCTGGGAAGTTATGTTTGCCATAGTTAACCCGGTCTGTATTGTGCTGGCAGATCTCATTATCAGTTGTAACTAGATGCGTAGGATTGTCTGTCCTAATAAAGAGTTAAAGATCTTAAGACTTGGGTGGTACATTGTAGAACTCCGGGCAAATGAAATCTTAACGCTTGCACTACCCCTGCACTGAGAAGCTTAAGCCAATCAGCTGCAGTCACTGTCCATGTATTCTGACTGCTGCTGGCGTTCAATACATCCTGCAGGCTGAACAAAATAAATCTTTTAGCAAATTATCAGCTAAGAAGTAAGTATTGGTAGCAGTGGTGTAACTACCACCATAGCAGTCTACGCTGCCGCTATGGGGCCAATGTCGGTGGGGGCCCGGTCGGGAGCAGGAAGGAGTCTCAGGTTCGTTAATTTCCGTGCCGCAAGTCAAAAACTGCACC
Source organism: Nanorana parkeri (assembly GCF_000935625.1). NCBI lineage: Eukaryota > Metazoa > Chordata > Amphibia > Anura > Dicroglossidae > Nanorana > Nanorana parkeri. The sequence continues at coordinate 488,592 of NW_017307264.1, read as the reverse complement.
GCCGCACAGAACCTAAGGACACCTGAAATCCTCTCCACAGTGTAGAACGGGGGAGGGCGGAGTTATCTCCTGCCTAAGTTCGGCTGAAGAGAAGCAGTGGCATGCGAGCATGATTTTCACTGCTTCTTGGACTGCTGACAGGTAAGCAGGGGGGGGGGTCCAGCTGACAGGGACTGCAGCCTCTGTTCTCCTGATATCCACTGAGCTGCAGGAGCCATTAACACAGGCCGCAGCTCATTCATATGTTTATTACGGGATTGTGCCTTTTTAATGAGCTTCGGTATTCAAATCCCACTCAATATGCAAATTAGTTATTTACTATAACTAATATACCTTTAGTGACCATGCTTAAATATGTTTAATATGAAATGAGACTATTAATGAGGAATTCATGAATCTTGTATAGTTTCTGTAAATCATGACCTTAGAGAATGGAATTGAGGCATCTAGTAATCATGAATGTATTTTATGCCTGAATCATGGTATTTTTAAGATATTTAATAAATTGATATGTATTTACACACCAGTCTGGCGCCTCGTTCAAAACCCCTACACTACTAGGATTGTAGCTTTTTTGGAACAATGTGATTTGACGGGTGAGGTCTCAGACCACTTGGGTTACATGGTTCTGGGTAGTAATATTTTGTTTGTACCTCTGTAAAATACTGTTTGATAAATTGGCATTGTTTCAGATGCCCAATATTTATCATCCTATGATTATTTTGACTAGGTCATACGCTGGAATCCCTGGCAATGAATTTCTGGGTCCTGTGTTCACCTATGTGTCAGACTTGAATGGCATTGAACTGGGTCACCAAGGGAATAAACACTGTCACTCCAATCGGGCCCAGGAGGACTGGCAAAGCACAGAAAAGGAACGGGCCAGGAGGAAGCTTTATGTGGCGTCAGTTATCTGCCTGCTGTTCATGATTGGAGAGGTTGTAGGTGAGAAACCAGTGGCATTTGTATTTCTGTATAAATTGCACATTTCGATTTAAATTTGTGGCAAAATTCAGAACAAGCATATTAAGCTCCAATATTATTAATTCCAATGTATCTACTGCTAAATATGCTCCAATATGGAGGCTTTCAAAGATTAGAGTTAGGAGTAGGACCACACTACACAGAGGAGCAGTGTGGCTTCCACATATTTTACAAAAGTTGTGCAACTTAAACCTCTATTTTCAATACATTTTGGTTTCCTTCACTTTTCTGCACTATGTTCCTCCAATTTCACTGAAAGTCCTGCTTGACAGATTCCTCCGACCTAGAGTAGCTCACTGTACCATCTGTAAAGAGAATCTATCACTTTGTAAGGGACTCACTCGGTTCCGTCCTGGGGCCGAAATCCGTGACCGCGCACGTTGGATCTCGGCGGCTCCCTCTGGCGCACGCGCAGGACGAGCGTCCTCAGCTCCCTCCGGCGCACGCGCACGACGGACATTGGCTCCTCCCCCTGGCGCACGTGCACTGGCTTCTTAAGCGAGGGCTAAACGAACCATCAGCGTCCAACTATTGGCAACAGTGAGCGCTGATGATTCACCCTCTGCCAACGCTGACCCCACTAAGGACCTGTGAGTATCGCCCACAGATACCTACTACTGGAACCCAGGATCTTCACAAATTCAGCAGACCCTCCAACAACCAGGACTATCCAGGGAGGATTCCTGACCAGCCAGCTTCTGGACTGCTAAACCCCATGAGTACTGACTAACCCTCAAAGGACACTGTGCTCCCTCCACCGAGAAGCACCCAATCGCAAGTATCCCAGTGACACCGTAGGGTGCACTAGCCAATGATCTTTATGTACAATAAAGCTCACCATTCTAAATAAGATAGTAACTTAGTACAGCCTTGAATGACTTGTTATTCATATACTGATAATACCGATTGCAGTACTCTTATACTATCGATACCTGTTACATTACGCCTATACCATCGAATCTATTGCATTACTCATCCATTTACCTTAGAGTGCTACGTGCTGCATACCACCATACCATCTTATGGTTACATGATGTTAAGGGTCACATACACATCTCTAATCAATTGAGAGAGTTATAAGTGACCAACCACTGACTAAACCGTACGCATCCCCACAGTTGCGATCCAACCCTTGCCTTGCAGAGGAGCTTACATAACACACTTCTTTGCTCTCCAAATTCTTTTCAGCAATATGCTGCTTTGCTCTCCCACTGTACCTCTCACATCCATTACCTTCTGAGGAATATATTGGTACTCATACCCACACAGCAAGACTTCACATTGATAGCCTTCTGATTCCTAGACAATGAAATCCTCTTCTTTTCCATTCTTAATCCTCATGGATGTGTACATTGGAATTCCTGCTCATTACAGAAAACTGTTTGGTCCTATAAATAGTATTCCTTCTCAGAAATGGTTCCTCACCTTTTAGGGCAGCACAACTCTGCCATAGCAGGGACAGCAATGTTCTTAGGGCAAGCTCCACCCTTCTGTCCCACCTTGTCCACCTCAGTGTGTAGAGGAATTGGAAGATCTGAATTTTCTCCAGGCTTATGGTTGCTTGTCTTGTGTGAAGGCTATTATATTATGTACTGGATTATGCTTTTTAGCAGTGTGTCAAGGAGTAATCTAAGACCGAAAAAGAAGCATATACATTCAAAAAATAAGAACCATATGAGAAAAAAACAGATGCAATAAAAGAAAACAATGTGGCTATGGTTGATCGAGGAGCTTCTATCCTTTATCCCATTTACAGTACTTATGGCCTTTAGTAATAAGCGAATGTAGTTTGAATTTAATTCACAGGCCATTGATAGAACTCCTTGTGAATTCCTGCAATTGGAAACTTTAATTGGAACCCCATTGAAGTAAATAGGGTGAATCTTGAAAATCAATTTTGGCCATTTTCAAGGCTAATAGGAAAGAGATTGTCAAACAAGGGGTATAGGGAACGGTGCACTGCCATCGGGAACATCTCTCAATGCAAAAAAACAATTTTAAGAACTCCCGTTCATCAGGAAAAGGGCCCTCTGCTTTGTCCAACGTTCAGTGTAAAATGGGAAATCCTTCAAATTACATGTTTGCAAGATGCCTTTACCCTGTATGCAATGTAAGGAAACTGTACAGTTCTCATGGACAGTGTCAGCTATACCTTATTCTGACAACACATAATTTGCTTTGTGTAATTTATTAATTTTTTCTTTTACGTTATTTCTTCGCTTATATACAGCAGCACCCCGATCTGAAACTTTAATAAAACTCTTTTGGGTGGATTAGCTGAGTCACCTGATTGATTGATTGGTTGATTTGATTTTTATCTAGCAGTAATAGGCCAGAGTTGAGCAGTGGAAGTAGTAGACACAACAGTTCTCAAGGCTAAGGCTGGGCACATACCTTACAGCCATCGCAAGACTTTTGTCTTGCGATGGTTTTAAGGTAATTTAAAAAACCGTACGATCTGCCTATCTTGGACAGGCAAATCGTACTTGCGATGATCGCAAGCTGCGCCCCCTGAGGGGTGGGCTTGCGATGACCGCAATTCCGAAAAGGCAGTGTGCACTTGCGCACACCGACCCGTCCGGCTTTTATCTTACGAACATGCTACACACCCGCCGAACATCATACGATGCTCGGCGGGTTTTCGAACATGATTGCAACAAAGATTCTGCGCTTTTGGAAAGTAAACTAAAAATCAAATAGTGATCCTAAAGCTGCTATGAGAAGTGTTAAATGCGAAAGTGTAAAGTGTTGTCCCAGCGCTAAAGGTTTGAAATAAATATTAAAATATGTAGATATATATGAATCAAAACATGGGTGACAACCCTGTGAATAAATATTCAAAAAAATCTACCAATATGAATATAAAGTATCAAAAAACAGGTGTCCATATAGGACTAAAAAAGTGCTGATGTGCAAACAATCAAAAGAAAAGCTCCATTCCTCAATAAGATAAGTGAATAAATGTAAAAGGATATTACAATGTAAAAGCCATAAAACTAAGTATAACAGTATATAACCGTTCAATAAAAATATTTCATAAATATGTGAAGAAGTGCAAAATAGCAGTGAAAACAGTGAAGCAAATGCACCAATCAAAATTGTTTTGCAAATGAAAAATAAAAAATAAGGAGAAAAATTTAAAAAAGTGCAAAGAATGAAAAAACCCAAGTCCTTCCAAAAATTTCAGTCCGTGATGTGAACTAACAAAAAATGCACCAAAAAATATATATATACGAACAAAAATAAAAATAGAAATAAAATATATCAATCAATATGAAAAAAAATGAAAAAAATATCAATCAATATGAAAAAAAGATCGTTCTGGTGAAAGTTCCACAATTCTTCCTCACCCGACCTGAAGCCCCCCAAACGGTGGTTACTCACCAGACGGTGTATGGACAGCAAGCCCCTCTCAATAGCTGTAATTCCGGTCCCTTAGCTCACCGATATGTGCAGGATTCCCCGGCAATGTAGCGGATAACCCCAGGTATCCTCACCCGTGGCGCTGCACCGAGTCCAGTTAAAACCCGGCTCCTTCCGCTCTTCAGTTGCTGATGTATTTATCTCCCAATCTGTATGTTGGAACAGCTCCTTGAAGTCTTAACCCAAAGCCCACTGACAGAGTCACAATGCAGGAGCACAACTGTTTTTTCCTCAGCGGTCTGGGCCAGGGTTTTCGAACATGTTCCTAAGATAAAAGTCGTGCGACCTTACAGTAGTAGAGGTCGCACGGCTTCCACACACCTTACGATAATCGTACGATCGCGGGATTTCCCGCGATTATCGTACGACTATCGCAAGGTGTGTGGGCACCTTTAGGGAAGCTTTACACTTTCAGAAAAAATAAATCTGAATCCCTCATCTTTGTACTGCAAACAGCAAATGGTTGACCCACACCCAAAGCTCATAATTAAGGACCTTCAGGAATGTACTGCATCTTTAGTAATCTTGAAAAAAACAAAACTATTTTGGGCATTTCCCCTATTAAACTTTACAGGATACATAGTTAAATCTATTTTAACCATTCACAATTGATAAAAATTATAAAGAAGCATAGTTGTATGGTGCAGGCAGCATGATCAGTGCCTGGCAAGGTATCCATTGTAAGAGTTTGCTTGCGTCTATCGGTAAGCCATTATGGACTATAGCACCATTCCCCCTGCTGCAGACAATAGCAGCAGATGTTTTCTTTTTAAGCATGAACTGTTTCACTTCCTCAGCATTCTATATCTCTGATGGACTAGTTTCAAATGCTGCAACTTTGGTGAAACCCTTTCCACAACTAGCCTATGAGCAATCCTCTCCTTCCTCTGCTTCAGGAGAACACTATCGGTCCCTGTTATTGCACAGTAACCCTTTGGCGTAATGTTATCAAAAATGTTATTCACTATAGTCATGGTATTTTTGAGGTACTGCATGTGCAGGGATAATTCTGCTGTGGTCTTATCTGGACCACAAAGCTGTAAAGATTGGGGAGGACATCAATGTTAGGCTTGAGTAGGCTGAAAAAAGTAAATAGGTGTGCTTTTTGTGCACTTATCTCCTTTTTTAAAGTGTATTTCCACCTTTTTTAGTCAAATTAGAGGAACCTCCAACTGTATGTGTGTGTTCCGATTCATGCAGCAAACATAAAAATGTATATTTTAAAAACATTTTTTTTTTCAACTGTTTGTTTCGTTAGATACATTTTATACATGGGCAACTTCCACTGCTTTGAAAAGTTAACAATGTAGAACAGACTGGGGGGATAAGACGGAGACAATGGATTAACATTAAGAGGGGAATTTGCTTGTTTTTTTATTTATTATTCTTTATTAAAAAAAAAGAGCCCCCCCCAACCATTGATATTCTTCTGCAACTTCTTTTCATAGGTGGTTACATTGCACACAGTTTGGCAATCATGACAGATGCTGCTCACCTTCTGACAGATTTTGCAAGCATGATGATAAGTTTATTTGCTCTTTGGATGTCTTCTCGTCCAGCCACAAAAACTATGAATTTTGGCTGGCATCGGGCAGGTATGAAGTTACTTTTCCCATCAGAAATGGCAAGATTGTGGTATTACTGGGACATTGACACTGTTAAGAAAGTATTTGGGTATTGAATAACTATGAATATGGAATGGAGTTGATGGTGTAGCAAATGGGGCTGCTGTTTTCTCTCTGTCCTTATGTAAACTGTATTAATTTAGCATCTGATTGTTGTGCTTAAATCCTATCCTTTTTATTTTTTAGAAATCCTGGGAGCCCTCCTATCTGTCCTTTCCATCTGGGTAGTAACTGGAGTCTTGGTGTATTTGGCTGTGGAACGAATCATTTCAGGAAACTATGAAATTGAAGGAGAAGCAATGCTAATCACCTCTGGCTGTGCAGTAGCTGTTAATATCATGTATGTAAACCAGTAGCAGTTTAAACTGTTTAGAGCAACCAAATGAATATTGAAAAAAATTGGTACTTGCCCCCTGCGCAACAATAAACATTTTATTTATTCTAGTCATAGCTAGTGATGGTCACAAGTACAAACATGTTGATCTGACATTTTATGCATGACTTTCATAAGTTAGTAAAGCATCTTTTGCTAGTTGGTTGTGTTCACTTAATAAGCCAAACATTAATCTTAGTCTGACTTTCTCCATTACCCAGTATAATAGCAAGTAGTCAGCATTATTGTGTGCTTATAGCAGCCATGTGAGACAGTGGTAGTTACTCACTGTGTCCTGATGTTGACCATTGTTTTATCCAAAGTCTGTAGTAGCTGCCTCTACTAATCATGGAAGGAATTTAGCTCTGCAGTTTGAAGCATACCAGACTTTAGGCTCACAGGTGAAAACACGTATGTGGCCCTAATAAACGGGACAAGTGTTTCACATAATTACTTTAATAGTTCACTGCACTGCCTTCCTGCAGAATGCGAAAGGAGGCCAGTGTGTCAATACACTTTTGAAATGGATTCATTTAGAATCTTGATCTAGTGATCTAGGCAAAGAAGCAGGTATGTGGATACCTGCTTTGCCTTGTGAATTTGGAAAAATGGAATTGGCCCCTCCAATCTGGTTCCGCCCCCC